>NW_022436942.1:86875827-86949971 GCF_009761245.1 Sapajus apella | reverse complement strand
GGGGGGGGGGGGGGGGGGGGGGGGGGGGGGGGGGGGGGAGGGGAAAGGAAGAGAGTGGAGGAAAGGGAAAAGGAAAGAGAAAAGAAAAGAAAAAAGAAAACTGCCCCATTTCAAAGTTCAGTTGGATTACACAGCGCTCAGCAAGAGTGAGTCCTTTCTGTTTTGGGCTGGTCTGCTGGGGCCCAGTGCAGGGGCCAGTCCTGGACAACAGCCTCCCATGAACCTACATTCACCACCTCGACGTGGATAAAGTTGGGGAGTACAGCACTGGAAGAAATTCTCAACTGGGGATAGTAAGTTCCCCCACCCTGGGGGCACTAGAATTATAGGGAGACCTGCTGGGTAGCTGTGGTGCCTGGAGGGTGCTGCCAGCGGGTGGTGTCTGGGACCAGAGATGTGCAGGGTAGCCCCCAGGACTATCACAGTGACCCCTTTGAGAAGCACCACTCAGAGCACCGAGCGCTGTCCTCACAGCAGCTATCTCTAAGGTTCCCGGGACAAATGGAGGGACATACCCAAGGAAAAGGACTGAGTCACCATTTAGAAATCCAGGCGGTGACCCTTCTTGCAAATGGCATATTTTATATCTCTCTCTCAGAAAGCTATATTATAGATAAGAGCCATGCCAAACACATTCGACTTGGGCAAACCTGACGCAAACTAGATCCTAACTTGTGTGCCGATAAGGCTGGAGTTTGCCTGTGTTCCGTGTTTTCTACATTCAGATCACCTCTTTTTTGAGAAGAGGGCTTGCACCCAGGCCAGAGTGCACCCATAGCACCCTACAGCCTTGGACTCCTGGGCTCAAGTGATCCTCTCGCTTCAGCTTCCCGAGTACCGAGGAACACGGGCGTGCCTCACTGTGCCCGGCTCCATGCAGACCCTTCTAAAGAGGCTTCTCTAATATCAACTGTAGTTAAAGACTTACATGAAATAACCTGTTAGGAATGACTATTGGCGGCAGAATACAAATGTAGCAAATAAAAGAAAAGGTTACATGAAATTGATTTTGAGTGGTAAGATGTAAACCTTCCCGACAATGTTCCCTTGGTCTTTCCATTTCAATGAATTCCATCCACAGGGTTTAAGTGTTTGACATGGGTGAGATTCCCACAAGTATTACCTGGCTTCCTCGAGAACTCTTCTCATCACTGTGTTTTTTTCCTTCTGGTTGGCATCTTCATTTACATCAGTTCCACCAAAGATGATTCCAAAAGGGATTCGGTGGCCTGCAAAGCGATGACAGTCACAAAGCAGAATTGAGCCCCAGCCACAGCCTTCACCAACATTCCCAGGCAAGAATCTGAAACGCCGATGTTCCCGGATCACGGGAGCCGTGTTCTGCTGCATGCTTAGCTGCATCCACCTCTCCTGAAGAGCAGAATGGGTATCACCACAATAAAGGAGCAGTCACGGGAGGCCCCACCACTGTTGCCAGGGCTGTCCTTCAACTAATTCATCCTAAACTTTAGCAGATAAAAACTTTTGTTAGCCATCATCTATCAAAGCCAAGCTTATCATTCCTAGGAAATGGGCTAACCTGGAATCATTAAAATTCATGACCAAAAAAAGCGCTCTCCAAATGAGTCCCGTTGTTCAGCACCACCAGCAGGCACCATGCTAGCTTGGGACAAAAACAGGGGAGAGAGAGGCACCACCTTGAGGATATCCTCAAGGCCACCTTGATGACATCCTAGAACTGTTCAGTACAGCAGGGGTGATGAATTATGAAAGGCACAACTAGAATGAGGGCCAAAATAACACAAGGTGCTGAGGGCATAAAGGGGGAAGGAATTTGCAAAGGGCGTATGCGTTTTCCAAGTGACAGGCCCCCGTGCAGATGGGAGGCAGCAGGTGAGTCCACGCCCTGCCTCCTTGATGAACATTTCATGAGCACAGACGGGCAGGGCAGGGCATTAGGCCTGTCCATCTCAGGCTGAATGATGTGCTCATCAAAAGCAGCTCCCTGAAAGGACTCCCAAGGTCAACTAAAAATGTCAAGAGACTATGGCCAACGAATCACCCAGTAGACCAGATCTAACTGGAGTTCACCCAGTTAGATTTTTCAAACAAGCTGTTTCTATCAAGATAGTTACAGGAGAAGAAACTGATCTTTCCTTTTATAGGGTTTTGAATTGTGTTTGTCATGTAAATTAGCAGATCCTGTCTTCTTTTTCTCTATCTAGGTCACTCGCACCCTAGAATTCCACTGCTATAAATTCAGGCTCCAGATATTGAGCCCAACAATAATACATACGGCTCCAGCAAGGCTAAAAGTAGCACAATTTGAGAAGTCACCTGTAGGTTGTGTGCATTGGTGAAGGCCGGCTCTTATTTTTGGAGCTGTGTGAGTGTGTACTCACACAGAAAGGCTGGCCAAAAAAAGTGCATCTTGGTGAACAAAAGATTCTTGCACAAAAACAAAAACCATAAGCACACATTTCTTTATGCACAGAACATCTGTGACAGTACACAAAATAACAACTGTTGTAACCTCTGGGGAAGGGACCTGGAAGGCTACAGATCTGGGAAAGGCTGGGCACAGAGGCTCACACCTGTAATCCTAGCACTTTGGGAGGCCAAGGCAGGCGGATCATCTGAGGCCAGGAGTTTGTGACCACTCTGGGCAACGTGGCGAAATTCCATCTCTATTTTTGTAAAAATACAAAAATCAGCCAGATGTGGTGGTACACACCTGTAATCCCACTAATCAGAAGGTTGAGGTATGAGAATCACTTGAACGCAGAAGACGGAGGTTGCAGTGAGTCAAGATCATGCCACTGCACTCCAGCCTGGGCAATAGAGCGAGACTCTGTTTCAAAAAACAAACAAACAAACAACAACAGAACAAAACAAAAAGATCTGGCACGGGAGTGGGACTTACTTTTCACTCTCTAACACTTTATATTGTTGGAATTTCTTACTACAGACCTGTAAGAACTTTTCCAAAAACACTGAGAGACGTAGAAAAGCCCACCCAGCAGAGATGGCTCACCATGGGTGATGGATCTAGGCTTTGGGAGGTGTTGGGGCAGAATGAAGATTTTTCTCATATGGGAAGGACATGAATCTGGAAGGGAGAATAATTGCTCCCAGTGATGTCCACATCCTAATTCCCGGGACCCATGAGGCTGTGACAGGGGAGGGCATTTTGGCAGACTATCCAGACAGGCTCAACATAACCACGGGGGTTGTTACAAGTGAAAGAGGGTGGTCAGGTACAGTGGCTCATGCCTGTAATCCCAGCACTTTGGGAGGCCTAGGTGAGCGGATTACCTGAGGTCAGGAGTTTGAGACCAGCCTGGCCAACAGGGTGAAACCTCGTCTCTACTAAAAACACAAAAATTAGCCGAGCATGGTGGGAGGCACCTGCAATCCCAGCTACTCTGGAGGCTGAGGCAGGAGAATTGCTTGAATCCGGGAGGCAGAGGTTGCAGTGAGCCGAGATTGCACCACTGCCCTTCAGCCTGGGGACAAGAGCGAGACTCCAGCTCAAAATAAAAAGAAATAAACAAGTGAAAGAAGGAGGCCAGAGAGTCAAGTTCAGAATGAGGAAGAACCCACCAGCCCGATGGCTCTGGAGATAGAGGAGGGCCATGAGCCACGACATGTGGGTGCCCCTCAAGGCTGGAAAAGAAGAGAAACCAGATTCTCCCCAAGAGCCTCCACGAAGGAGCACAGCTGCGGACACCTTAAATTCAGCCTGGGAGACCCACTTCAGCTTTCCAACCTCCAGATCCAGCTCCCCGGTCGTGGCCTCAGGGGTCCTGGAAATTAGGATGCAGACATCTCTGGGAGCAATTATTCTCCAGAACCGAAGGTCAGCTGAGGAATTTGTGCTGCCTGAAGCCACTGGGTTTGCAGTAAATTATTACAGCAGCAGTGGGAACTGATACACTCTAATGCCACAAAGGGACTTATTAGAACATTTTCAAGCTGCTGATAAAGACGTACCCAACTGGTATGGCAATTGGATATGTCTGGGCAACTTACAAAAGAAAGAGGTTTAATGGACTTACAGTTCCACATGGCTAGAGAGGCTTCCCAATCATGGCAGAAGGTGAAAGGCATGTCTCACATGGTGGCAGACAAGACAAGAGAGCTTGGGCAGGGAAACGCCCCTTTATAAAACCATCAGATCACGTGAGACTTATTCACCATCACGAGAATAGCACGGGAAAGGCCCACCTCATGATTCAATGACTTCCCACCAGGTCCCTCCCACAGCACATGGGAATTGTGGGAACTATAATTCAAGATGGCATTTGGGTGGGGACACAGCCAAACCATAACTGGAATGTTCCCCCAATAAAAACTGCTACTGAAGGAGACTAAGGAAAATAATAAGAAGTCTTTTTCAGTGAAATTGCCAAAGACACCTAAAAGATACACACTATCAACGAGGTTGTTTAAAAGGTGTGAGCATATTTAGTACTTAAGACGACAGCCCTTTCTTACTCAATCAGCCTAGCGGCAATAACCATATTGCCAAAGCTAATTTGACCTGTTTGGAGAAATCACAGGACTTTCACTCCAGACAGCCCCAGGTTAGAATCCTGGTTCTCCACCTACAAGCGGCATGATTTTGTACAGGTTACTCAGTTTCTCTGACCCCCCTGCTATATCATCTGTGAAACGGAGATAATATTCATTAGCTGACTGGTGAAACTGTATATGACATGCTGGCACAAGGCAGACCTCGTGAGAGCTAGTTTCACCATGTTTTATACTAAAGAAGTTTTAAATACATGTATCCAGAAATAGTACTTAGAAGAAGGGAATATGGGATATTTCATTTAGTTTTCTATTTTTTCAATGCTCATTCTATTGTTAAGAAAATAAAGTTTTAAATAAGTTGCATGTTAGCCTTAATGGCAAAAGACTATTAGGCTGGGTGCAGTGGCTCATGCCTGTAATCCCAGCACTTTGGGAGGCTGAGGTGGGTGGATCACTTGAGGTCAGGAGTTCAAGACCTCCTTCAGTAGCCTGGCCAACATGGTGAAACCCCATCTCTACTAAAAATACAAAAATTAGCTGGGAATGGTGGTGCATGCCTGTAATCCCAGCTACCTGGGAGGCTGTGGTAGGAGAATTGCTTGAAACTGGAAGGCAGAGGTTGCAGTGAGCCGAGATGGTGCCACTGCACTCTGGCCTGGGTGACAGAGTAACACTCTGTCTAAAAAAAAATGCCTATTATAAATTCACCCATGATTGCAACTGAAAAATTCTAAAAGTTCTCTGCTATAGCATGATGTATAGAAAATATTTTTGCAAACTCTCTTTTTATTATTGTGTGTGTATACATACATATATATATATGGTGTACAACATGATGTTTTAAATTACGACTACATTGTGGAATGGCTAAATCAAGCTAATTAGGCCAAGCGCAGTGGCTCACGCCCGTAATCTCAGCACTTTGAGAGACCAAGATGTGGGGATCGCTTCAGCCCAGGAGTTTGAGACCAGCCTGGGACACACAGCAAGATTCCATTTCTTTAAAAACAAAACAAACAAACAAAAAAACAAGCTAATTAACACATGTATTACCTCACATATTTATCTTTTATCTGTGATGAGAACACTTAAAACCTACTATTCTCTTGCAATTTTTAAATTTAATTTTTTATTTTTATTTTTGAGACAGAGTCTCACTTGGTCACCCAGGCTAGGGTGCAGTGGTGCTATCTTGGCTCACTGCAGCCTCAGTGTCCTGGGTTCAAGCGCTACTTCTGCCTCAGCCTCCCAAGTAGCTGAGATTACAGGCACCACCGCCATGCCCAGCTAGTGTTTGTATTTTTAATAGAGACAGGGTTTCACCACGTTGGCCAGGCTGGTCTCAAACTCACGACCTCAAGTGATCTGCCTGCCTCAGCCTCCCAAAGTGCTGGGATTACAGGTGTCAGCCACCACGCCTGGCCCCTCTCTTAGCATTTTCAAGTATACAATACATTATTATTTACTACCGTCACCATGCTGTGCAGCAGATCTTGAATGTTTTCCTCCTAACTGAAATTTTGTACTTTTTGACCAATCCTGAGCACCTGGTAGCCATCCTACTAACCTCTGCCTCTATGTATTTGACTTTTGAGATTTCACATGCAAGTGAGGTCCATGTGGCATTCGTATTTCTGTGCCTGGCTTATTGTATTTCGCATTATGTTCTCCAGGCTCATTCATGTTGTTAGAAATGACAGAATATCCTTCCTTTTCCATTACATATATATACACCACATTTTCTGTATCCATTTACCATCAGTGGACACAGGTTGATTCCAGTCCTGGCTATTTTGAATAGTGCCGCAGTGAACATGGGGTTGCAGATATCGCTTCCACATACTAATTTCATTTCCTTTGCACATATACCCAGGAGTGGGATGGCTGGATCCTATGGCACTTCTGTTTTTCATTTTTCAAGCATATATCTGCAAACTCTTATTCACTTTTCAAAACCCTACTCAGCCATCCCCTTGTTTCTGAAGTCTTCTCCAGGTCTCTCAGAAGTAAATCCTTTCCCTTCTATGTCATGCCATGTATGATAAGGTCTTGGGTTTTGTTTGTAGACTGGAAGATTCTCTTATTTCTGTCTGTACCCCTTGCTCTAATAACATGGCTATTCAAAGTTAGGTCCTCAAACGGCATTTGCTGAAATGCATTGAGGATAAAGAGTGGTACACAGCTATTTTCCAAGGGGGTTGACTCAGAGCCACCCAGTAACCGGCCTTATCCATAAATCAGTGCTTGTGCTAGGATTTTGTCTCTCCCAGCTTTGCTGAGATAAGAAAATCATAGCTTCCTAAATGTGGCTTCTTAATCAGCCACCCGACCCTATCTGCTTCCTCATTAGGTTCAAGCCTAAAGCACATTCTTAAAAAGAAACAGAAGAGCTTCATTACCATCCTCTCGGCCAGCATCAAATTAACTTGTAAGTTTTTCCTCGTGTGCCATTTATGGAATATAGGCAAGAACCCAGAAAGCGTACTACCTGTGAACAGGTTCTATTCCATCTAAGTTAAGGACACCTATAAAGTTCTGTTCTCATACACTTGAAATGATGGATTGGTATGCATGTCAAAAATATTTTACAGACATGCCCAAGAAGGAGAAATAAATATCGTGTTACTTTGACATTCATATAATAATTGGTCCATAACTGAAAGAATGAAAGTTGATATCGTTCTTTAAAACATTTTCAGGCTCGGTGCGGTGGCTCACACCTGTAATCCTAGCACTTCGGGAGGCCAAGGCACCTGAAGTCAGGAGTTCGAGACCAACCTGGCCAACATGGTAAAGCCCCATCTCTATTAAAATATAAAAATTAGCTTGGCATGGTGGTGCACACCTGCAATTCCAGCTACTCAGGAGGCTGAGGCAGGAGAATTGCTTGAACCCAGGAAGCAGAGGTTGTGGTGAGTCAAGATCGAGCCATTGCACTCTAGCTTCGGTGAAAAGAGCCAGATTCCATCTCAATAAAACAAAAAATTTGCATTACAGCTGCAATATATCTGTAATGTGTATTAATGTTGATAATGTGCTATTTTCCATTATTTGCATACACTACTTAGCTATTTTATTTGCTCAGCAAATACTGATTTTAAACAGAAAAGCAAACTTCCACTTGTCCAAGCTGTTAATGTTTTACTTAGCAATATTTAATATACATAGTTACATAAATGTGACTAGTTATTATTGACAATATGTATCAAAAGCTTTAAAAGTGCATACAGGTATTGGTCAACTTACGACCCATGCAACTTACGACCATTCGACTTTACCACCACAATCGCTAGCCACGACTGCTCCGCGTCTGGCAGCGCAAACGTTGCCCAGCTGGGCGTACGACAGTGCAGGACAGTAAACATATATGCTATATCATATCATTATTAGTCATCTTCTTGCCTTTCTTACTAAAATGTGAGTGGTTTATATCCCTATATCTTTAACAATATTAGAACATACTAAGTTTAAATTATATTTGAACAAGATATCCAGATGACATCTTTTATGATGAATGCTACATATTTGTATCCCATGGAAAGTCACGTAAAATTGTGATGATTTACTTTTCTGTTTACAATGATAATAAATAAATACCTGGCAACAGTCCTTTTTAACCCTAAGACTTAACATAGTTCATACTCTTCTGCTTTTCAAAACTCATCATGTGCCGTGGTTTTTCACTTCAAACCATAGACCACCGTGGTTCAGTGATCTGTGAATATTCCACAGTTTTACACAAGGCTGCGCCTTTACCACAAGTTAAGGTGGCGTTTTAAAAATGAGATTTGACAAGAATGCTTTCATAATAAGCATTCAGGTCAACCTTTACTACTGGTAATGCAGTGTTTTACTTAAACCTGACGAATGTAAAAATAAGAAACAAAATGGCGTAGAGATGATACAAATGGCATAAAATGAACAAAGAAAATTATGATATATAACAATAATGAAAGAAAATTATGATAAAATATGACTTAAAGATTTTTATAACATCATTTCACAGTACTGTACATATAGCCTACTCAACTTACGACCAAATCGTGTTACGACCGGTCTGTTTGAACCAATCGTGGTCGTAAGTCGAGCACTGGCTGTATACCCTTTGATCCTGCAAGGTAATTTCTGGAAAATCCTAAAGAAAGTGGGCTCCAAAGGTTGATGCAGAAGCCTGTTCATCACATTGTTTATAACTGATGGGAAAAAGGGAAATAAGACATGACCATTCATAACTATGCTGCAGAAGAACATTCAGTGACAGAGGAAATATATACAATCTATTTCTAACATGTTGCAAAGTAGGTTACTAAATTATAAGTATAATATGATTGCAATTTTTAAAAAACACACACAAACTACAGAGCAAGAGTCAGATACAGTAACATCTCTTCATTCAAAGCATTTATCAAAGTGCTTAGCACATACTAAATACTCCACAAATAATTTTTTAATATCTTATATATAATAAATATATATAGATATAAATATACATAATTAAATATATAAAATATATTTGTTTTAATATATAGATTAATTTTTTTTCGATACGGAGTCTCACTCTGCTGCCCACGCTGAAGTGCAGGGGCATGAACTCAGCGCACTTCAACCTTCGCCTCCCAAGCTCAAGCGATTCTCCTGCCTCAGCCTCCCAAGTAGCTGGGATTACAGGCACCCACCACCACATCCAGCATTTTTTTTTTTGTTTTTTGTATTTTCAGTAGAGACGGGGACTTCACCACGTTGGCCAGGCTGGTCTCAAACTCTTGACCTCAAGTGATCTGCCTGCCTTGGCCTCCAAAGTGCTGGGATTAGAAGTATAAGGCACCATGCTCAGCCTACAGATGTTTTTAAAAAGAAGTTGCAAGCTTATATTGTAAAAGTGTATCTTTTTTGCAAAGTCAATTTTGAATAAAAAACAAAAACACACACACAAACAGTGGTCATCTCTGGGTGGCGAACTTGCAGGTGCCATATTGTCTTTTTTGTATTTTTACCTAGTTTCCAAGTCACCTCCATAAGTAATTTAATATTATGCAGCCATAAAAAACAATGAGTTTGTGTCCTTTTTAGGGACATGGATGAATCTAGAAACCATCATTCTCAGCAAACTGACACAGGAACAGAAAATCAAACATCACATGTTCTCACTCATAGGCGGGTGTTGAACAATGAGAACAAATAGGCACAGGGAGGGGAGCGTCACACACTGGGGTCTGTTGAGGGGGGCTAGGGGAGGGACAGTGGGGGGTGTGGAGGTTGGGGAGGGATAGCATGGGGAGAAATGCCAGATATAGGTGATGGGGGATGGAGGCAGCAAAGCACCTTACCATGTAAGTATCTATAAAACAACCCTGCATGATCTGCACTTGTACCCGACAGCCTAAAATACAATAATTTAAAAAAGGCACAGGGAATACACATGATGGCATTTAAATTTACTGTTGTCATTCCTACATAATAAATTTTGGATTCTTTTGTTTAAAAATAAAAAAAATTAAAAAATTAAAATAAAAATACCATCTGAAAAAAAATTAATGTCAATAACTGCTATGTATTTTAAATTACAGTTTAATCAATAGAGACTGTCTAAGAAATGCATAGTGTATGCATAGAATGAACTATCACACAGCCAGTTAGCCACAGGGTAGGGCAACTCGCCATCTGCAACCGGTGCAGAGGAAGTCCCCGACACCTTGTTACGTGAAGAGCTCGCGGTACACAGGCAGCTCTTCTTACTGACAATGGTGCTAGTGCTTTTTACACGTTATGCTACACAGAGATTTAACCTTCGAAAACATAACCCTGAGGAATAAACACTGTTTAACTTCCATATGGACAACACTCAGGAACGAACAAGCCAAAGTTTAACCAAATGTACTCAGAGTAGCATGGCTTCAGTTCTCAGTGTTTGCGAGACTGAGCAATGCAATTGATTTCTCCCCTGGGAACGGGCTGGTTTTGCAGAGGAATCCTCTCCACCTTCAACTCTCAGGAGAAGCAAACCTAATTTCAGATGACTTTGTGTTTATTTGCAGCAGAGATCAAGCATGGTAAAATTGAGAACTGTAAGTGAAGGAAAGAAAAGCAAAAACCCAGCAAACTGACTAAGGGAGAAATAGGCTCTTGCCCATCTGTTAGTAGATTATGAACTGGAATAACCCTTCCATACAGTAATTTGTCACTGTCAATCAAAACAAAAATTACACAGCCCTTTGGCCCACAGGTTTTCCCAGGAATTTATATTTCCAATATCCTCATACAGTGGAGTAAAGAAATATAATCGAAAATACTCCAACCTTCCTTGAAATAACAACAACAAAAAAAAAAACAAGAGAGAGACTTTTAATAAGTGTGGTGCATTCTCACAGTGGCATACATCACAGCCAATAAAAAGAATATGATAGACATGGCTTTGTGGATTTGGAAAAGTAGCTAAGCTAGGAGTTAAATACACAGATCTAAATCCCATTTGTGGGAATAAAATGTTCCCCGTATGTGCATAAAACCCTTTAAAAGAAACAAAAGGGGCCACACAGCGGCTTATGACTGTAATCCCAGCACTTTGGGAGGCCAAGGCAGGCGGATCACCTTAAGTCAGGAATTCAAGACCAGCCTGGCCAACATGTTGAAAGCCTGTTTCTACTAAAAATACAAAAATCAGCTGGGCGTGGTGGCATAGGCCTGTAATCCCAGCTATTCCAGGTATTCTGGAGGCTGAGGCACGAGAATCACTTGAACCTGCTAGGCGGAGGTTGCCTTGAGCCCAGATCATGCCACTGCACTCTAACCTGGACCACAGATTAAGACTCTGTATCAAAAAAAGAAAAGAGAAAAAAAAAAAAAAAAAAAAAAAAAAGAAGAAAAACTACTAAATAGATTTCGCTTTACAGAAAACAACACAACTTTTTTGGGGTGGGGTGGGAGGAGGGAGAGCATCAGGAAGACTAGCTAATGGATTCTGGGCTTCATTCCTAGGTGATGGGATGATCTGTGCAGCAAACTGCCATGGCACACGTTTTCCTGTGTAACAGACCTGCACATCCTGCACATGTACTGCTGAACTTAAAAGTCAAAGAAGCAAAGAAAAGAAAGCAACATAACTCACAGTCGACAGAATCACTAAGCTCAGGGCTGAGGCTTTGTGACTGCATAAAAGAGCGGCAACAGTCAGTGACAGCCTTTCAAAGGTCCCTGCGGAGCTATCAGGGGTCCACCTTGGGAACTGAGGTCTCCCACCAATGGCCTTGTGAGTGCCCCATCATAGACGCACATCTGCAAGCCCCAGTCAAACCACCAGATGAGACTGTAGCCTCATGGGAAACCCTGAGACAGGCCGCCCAGCTAAGCTGCTTTTGAATGCTCACAGGAATTATTAGATAACAAATGTACTGCTATAAGCAACTAAGTGTGGGGGTTAATTTGTAATAATAGATAACCAATACAGTATATATATATATATATATATATATATATATATATATATATATTTCTAGGAGAATATACGCAAGAAAATGGTAACTGTGGGTTGCCTCTGGAAATGAGGAATAATACAGTGAGGATAAGAGGCGAAGACAGGCTTGCTTTTCATACTGTACCACTCAGTTACATTTCACTCTACACTGGGGTAATTTTCAAGTATTACCTGAGAAAATAAAGAACACATAGTAAGATGTGCCCATATATGAAGATACTGTTCAGAGAGGGCTCAACGTCCTAAGGCACAGGAGGCAGGAAAAACAGCTGGAGCTTAAATAAGGTTTGATACAATGTAAAGAAATTTTTTTTAAAAATCACCATTAACAAAAAACTTCAAAAAATTTTAGAAGTGTGACACATTTTGCTGACCAAAATTTAATTCTGGTGTGTTGATTTCTGGAGCTAATTTTGATCCTCAAATGACATGCTATATATTCATATATTACCCTTAAAATAGTGCAGCACAAATGCTACCACTACTGTGTCATTTAATTCATGTTTGAGGAAAGTCACTCAGGCTGCACAATAACAAATCTATCTGTCTTGCTTTATCTGGTGCCTCGTATACTCTCAGTAAAGTCAGATGGGTCTTCGCAGTGTTAAGAAAAATGTTCTGCAGCCTGAAAATAAGGTCAAGAATACAATAAGAATAAATAAGGCGCACATGCATTTTCTTGCAATGTTCTAAGACGCCACATTTGAAAGTGTCCACCGAAGATTAATTTTCTGAGAGAGTGTATTGTTTTTTGACTTCATTATGTACTATTAATTGAGAGCTCACATTCTGTGAAGTTACATTAAGTCATTTGAAGCCTTGTGTCAGGGAGAGATGTAAATCATTTCTGTCCAGTAGAAAAGATACTTCCAAAGCTTGAGGCCCACTGCCTTGTTGGATGTTAGTTAGTTCGCAACTAACCTAGTGAATTTACTCTGATATTCTTTATCAAATTGCTGATTTAAACTCCAGTTGCTCAAATGTGCTTTAAGCTGGTTTTAACATCTTAGTAGTTTCCTCATAAATTGATGGGTTGAATAATGTCTTTCATAAGTGTTCTTTTATATTTGTAAAAGAATCCTTTTGAAAAAATATATTTTGAAAGATGAAATAGGCATTGAAAAAATTCAGGGCCAGGCTTGTCTGTGATCCCAGCACTTTGGAAGGCTGAGGAGGATGGATCACTTGGGTGTTGCCCCAGTGGAAAGGAGTTCAAAACCAGTCTGGGCAACAATGGTGAAACTCTCTCTCTGCAAAAATAAATAAAAATTAGGGAACATGGTGGCCTGCACTTGGGAGACTGAAGTGGGAGGATTGTTCGATCCCAGGAAGTA
Source organism: Sapajus apella (assembly GCF_009761245.1). Taxonomy (NCBI): domain Eukaryota; kingdom Metazoa; phylum Chordata; class Mammalia; order Primates; family Cebidae; genus Sapajus; species Sapajus apella. Next base: position 86,936,669 of record NW_022436942.1, on the reverse strand, counting down.
GAGGTTGCAGTGAGCCGAGATTGCATCACTACACTCCAGCCTGGGTGACAGAGTAAGACCCTGTCTCAAAAAGCAAACAAAATTCAGATGATACTCTTAATATGGTAAAAACAGCTTCAATACACATCCATTCTTGATTGACATAGTTATAACATTTAAGAAAATTATGCACTAAGAAAACAAATCAAAGAGATTATTGCCTGTCTCCCATTTCTGAATTGAATAAATAGGAGACATTGTTTCCCATATTATTGGACATTGAAGGCACTTCTGGTTTTCAGTATTTCAGGTATTTCACTTTTGAAGAGAAAGAGGGTTACCTTGCAAAAGGCGGCCTCCCCTATAGAGATGAAGAGCCAGGGCAGCCTCACAGTTCTCAGCCAAGATGAGGTTTGCAATCTCAGATGGGCTTTCAAAGTCAAAGGCATCTCTCAGAAGGCACACGTGCCCTGCAGCCTCTAGATGGGCCCTTTATCAAAAAATACAGAGAAAGGAGAGGAAGAAGGGAAAATGTTAATATGTAACAGGATGCTGCTACAATTAAGTTTTTTTTGTTTGTTTTTTTTGAGACAGAGTTTCACTCTTGTTGCCCAGGCTGGGGTGCATTGGTGTAGTCTTGGCTCACTACAACCTCCACCTCCTGGGTCAAAGCGATTCTCCTGCCTCAGCCTCCCGAGTAGCTAGGACTACAGGCACACATCACCACGCCTGGGTAATTTTTTGTATTTTTAGTAAAGATGGGATTTCACCTTGTTGGCCAGGCTGGTCTCAAACTCTTGATCTCAAGTGATCCACCTGCCTTGGCCTCCCAAAGTGCTGAGATTACAGAAATGAGACACAGTGCCCAGCTGCTATGATTAGGATTTTACATCAATTCCATAAGATTAATTGTTTACTGAATTGCCCTTTGTAAGCACCCTGCCTCAAAATACAAGACAAGGCCCAGAGTTAATGACATTAACCATTCATCTGCCAGTCTCAGATACACAGGACTGTGGCTAGGACCGAGGCCACTGGAAGGAAGGCTGGTTCTGGAGGCATTGACAGCCTTCAGCCATGGGACACCTACTGCCCTTTCCAGTGGCATTTACCACACCAGACCGCTCCTTTTCTATTTCCTTAATTCCACGTTTTATCTCCTGTCCCTGAACTGTAGTATCTAAAGATTGTTTTCAGGCCTCTGTTGCTCAGTTCTCTGAAAAGACTTCAAAAGTCACCTATTAACATAGCTTCAAAAAATACTTCCTGTTCTTTCCATTCTACCTGCCACACACACACACACACACACACACACACACACACACAGTATTTATGTCTTTCAAATATTTCTCTTTCTCTCTACCTTAGTTTAAGTTTCTGGTAACATAAATATAAAATACAAACTTCATAAACAAAAAAGAAATCTTTTCAAAAGTGACAACATAAAATCAGAAGACAAATAAGAAACTGGGGGAAAAACTATTTACAACTCTTACTAAAGGAAAAAAGTTCATCTGCTTAATATGTAAAGAGCATTCGTAAATCAATAAGAAAGAAGAAAATCTAACAACACAATACGAAAATAGAGATGAAGGCTGGGTGAGATGGCTCACGCCTGTAATCCCAGCACTTTGAGAGGCTGAGGCAGACAGACTGCTTGAGCCCAGGAGTTTGAGACCAGCCTGGACAATAGAGTGAAACCCCATCTCTCAAAAAAAAAAAAAATGAGCAGAGCGTGGTGGCACATTCCTATAGTCCTAGCCACTTGGAAGGCTGAGATGAGACGACTGCTTGAGCCTGAGAGGTTGAGGCTGCAGTGAGCCATGATTCTGCCCCTGTACTCCAGCCTGGTGATGGAGTGAGACCCTGTCTCAAAAAAAAGGAGCAGCCTCAGTAGCTCCAGCCTGTAATCCCAGCACTCCAGGAGGCCGAGGTAGGCAGGTCACTTGAGGTCAAAAATTCGAGACCAGCCTGGACAACATGGTGACACCCCATCTCTACTAAAAATACAAAAATTAGCCGGGTGTCATGGCGTGTACCTGTAATCCTAGCTAGTAGAGAGGCTGAGGCACAAGAATCACTTGAACCTGGGAGGCAGAGGTTGCAGGAGCTAACATTTTGCCACTGCACTCCAGCCTGGGCAATAGAGTGGGGCTCTATCTCAAAAAAAAAAAAGAAAAGGAAAAAAAGAGAAAGAAGGAAGGAGGGGGGGAAGAAAAATAGAGGTGGGCACAAAATCGCTGTCCATAGAAAAAGAAATACAACTGAGCTCCTGAACAAAGAAAATGATGCTCAACATCAGCCATCCTTTTAACCCAGAAAATCTGTAAAGATTAAAAAATTGACCTGGGGCTTCCTGAAATAACCACTCCTGTACATTATCTGTGAGAGAACAAATTGATACAACCTCTCTGGTGGGCAATGCAACTGCAGCTAGAAAATCTGAAATGCACAAGCCCTGTGACCAAATAACTCCACTTCTAGAAATTTATTCCAAAGATATACTTGGATACATGTGCAAAAGCACGCATCCAGGAATACACGCTGCAGCTGTGAAGCAGCAAAAAGACTAAAAAACGACCTCAACGTGCATCCAGGGCACTAGTTATATTATGGCAGGTGCACCTAGTCATGTTCTTTTGCCATCAGAAGAATGCAGTAGATCACTACGAAGTGTTAAGAATGATTTTCAGCATTCACTATTGAAAGTGAGCAAAGTGAAGATACTTTTGTGTATATACACTGTGTACGCATAGAATACCTCTAGAAGGATACAATAAAAAGAGATAACAATGACTGCGTCTAAAGAGGAGAATCAGGTGGCTCCGGCTTGTAACCACAGCACTTTGGGAGCAGAGGTGGGAGGATCACTTGAGCTCAGGAGTTCAAGACCAGCCTGGACAACATGATGAAACTCTGTGTCTACAAATAATTTAAAAAATTAGCCGGGCATGGTGGCATGCACCTGTGGTCCCAGCTATTTGGGAGGCTGAGGCGGGAGGACAGATGAGTCCAGGAATTCAAGGCTGCAGTGAGCCATGATCGCGCCACTGCCGCCTTGATCTCAACAGACCAAGACCGTTTCTCAAAATGAGAGAGAGAGAGACAGAAAAAGAGAAAGAAATAAAGAGAAAAGAGACACACAAGCTTTTGTATTGTCAGGTAGTTTTCATCACATGCATGTATTACCTTTGTAAATTGTTTGATATGTGTGTGTGTGCGTGTGTGTGCGTGCATGTGCATACACAACAAACAGCACCACGTCTCTTTTCTGCTTAAAACCTGCAAAGAGCTCCCCGTATGCTGTTCAACTGTCAACCACATGAGACTGGGGCCCATTTCTATCCTGCTTAGGGAATAAATGTATGGCTGAACGTGTCTCTGGGATAAATGCCTCAGCCCAGGACACAACTCGCCCTGCATGGCAGAAGCACACTCCACTCCAGCCACCCTCCACGACAGAACCTGTGGCAGATCACACTCCCTTCTCGAGTCTCCACGCCTCTGACATGGCAGGTCCTGCTGCCAGCTCCTTTACGAGAACTCTCCTGACAGCCCCAGTTCCCACCACACCACAGCCTCTCAAAATCGCCCCCTTTTTTTTTGAGCCTGTCTCTGTCACCCCTCTGCGCTGCATTTATATGGAAGATGGAGTCACATCTTACTTAGGGCATTGATGACAAAGTCAGGAAGTACATGAAAATCAAGTACACTTAAAATCACCCTTGACAATCTCTTAAACCATCCAGACGGTACCATAGAACGAAGTTCAAATCCAACCTAGCCTTTTTTTTTTTTTTTTTTTTTTTAACTCCAGCAATGAAATAGTTACGTACTCAGCTGAACACCAGCTGAATTAACTGGTGTGCATTTAGGGGCAATATTGCACAAAATCCTGAGGAAAACGAAGAAGGGGAGGACAACGATGAAGATGAGGAGGCGGAAACGGGGAGCTCTCAAGTCCTCAAACGCTGTGATCACAAAATGACCAAGTTGCTGGCGCCATGGGAGCCACAAAGAAACATTAGGTTGGAATCTTCTGACTCACACTGACCCTGGGGCACACGGTGAGATCCTACGTTGTACTAGCATGTGGATGATATTTTTGTCTTTCTCCTTTGGTTTCCTTTTCATAAAGTGTTGCAATATCACTGTGCAAATAAAGAATAACTACGGTCTTGAGACTTAAGCTGGTCTAGCTGCTGAAGTGCACCCTGTGTCCCGAGCCTACCACTTTCACGCTAATTTGATCCTGTCGTTGTGGGTGAATAACGTCCCTTCTTTCCCCGCCGAAACTAGCATCCTTTGGAAACGCTGAAGGTAACTGACCAGCAGAACCAGGAAAGATGCCGGCAGCGGTCGATCTATTAGCTCACATCAGTCTAAGACATGTAAAATACATCACACAAAAGTCAGGATTCAACATGCTTCTGACCATGTCTTGAGCCTATTATGGGTGAATAATTGCTATTTCGTGTTCTTCGTAAAGCTCTAAGAAATGAGAACTCAGAAATAAACATGGATAGAGGAAAAGGGGCTGAATTCTACTTGGAGAGTCGGTTCCTAAGAGACTCATGCAGAGTCGACACAGCAGAGCACGTGGAATGCAGGCGGATACATAGAGACAATCAGTGATTCCTGATTTGTTAATTTTTTTTCTTTTCTTTCTCTTTTTTTGAGACAGAGTCTTGCTCTGTGGCCCAGGCTGGAGTGCAGTGGTGCAATTTCGGCTCACGGCGACATCTGCCTCCCAGTTCAAGTGATTCTCATGCCTCAACCTCCCGAGTAGCTGGGACTATAGGCATGCACCACCAGGACTGGCTAATTTTTGCATTTTTAGTAGAGATGGAGTTTCACCATGCTGTCCAGGCTGGTCTCAAACTCCCAACCTCAGGTGATCCATCTGCCTCAGCCTCCCAAAATGCTGAGATTACAGGCGTGAGCTGCCGCGCCCAGCCTATTAAGCATATTTTTAAGTGGCATTTTGATACTAACTTTGTAAACTCATAAATATTCTAAATATATTTTTTAATCTAAATTCTCCATGAACTAAATCATGCCCTTGTTTCTGGTTGACTTGAAACACCTTTAAATGAATCTATGCTTTCTCCTAGAAAGTAACAATTCAACTAATAAATTCACTGAGCACCTATTATGCCCAAATAATTCTGGTTTGACTTAAAAAGGCCTTCTTGAAAACAAAAGCTGAGCATATACTTGGCAGGTTCACAAAGAGAAGCCTCTGTGCGCCCCCGACTCAAGAGTCACAGGCATTCTGTGGCATCCCCCGGCCGGCAGCCATCCTTTTTTACCTGAGTGTACAGTAGAGTTTGGTCATTTCTCTGTGTGTGTGTGTGTGTGTGTGTGTGTGTGTGTGTGTGTGTGTGTGTGTGTGTGTGTGGTTTGTTTGAGACAGAGTCTCAATAAAATTTGCTGGAGTGCAAATTTGTTTATTTTTTGAGATGGAGTCTCACTCTGTTACCCAGGCTGGAGTGCAGTGGCCTGTAATCCCAGCACTTTGGGAGGCTGAGGCAGGTGGATCACATGAGGTCAGGAGTTCAAGACCAGCCTGGTCAACATGGTGAAACCTTGTCCCTACTAAAAATACAAAAATTAGCCACGAATGTTGGTGCACACCTGTAATCCCAGCTATTCAGGAGACTGAGGCAGGAGAATTGCCTGAACCCAGGAGGCAGAGGTTGCGGTGAGCCAAGATCACACCACTGCACTCCAGCCTGGGTGACAGACCGAGACTCTGTCTCAGAAAATAATAATAATAATAAAGAATACAGATGGGAACTTTTAAAAAAAATGCAAAAATGCAATCACCTAACAGGCAAAATGACTAGATCGGAAAGTGTCTTGAACTCAATTGTCAATTGGGGTCAGATGAAATGAATGAACTGGAGGTGAGGATGGTGAAACCATAAAGGCAGGATGAGCTCTGCACCGAACCGGAGGGGATGTCCATTTGCAGGGTCAGGCCTCCACAGCCCAGTAAGATCAAGAAAGCCACCTGCAGCAGCTGAGCACTAAAACCGTGCCTAATCCGAAGAGAAATGCGCTCAGTGTGAAAGACACACACAGCTCATTTACACATGCACATGTGTCATATATATTACTATTTAAACATAAATGTATAAATTATATGTATACACATATTTATAATACATATTTCACATATGTATTATAAATATTTTAAACATACAATGTATTTCTAAATAGACGAGGCTGGGTATTGTGACTCAAAACTGTAATCCCAGCACTTCAGCAGGCCAAGGCGCGTGAACGGCTTGATCCCAGGAGTGTGAGACCAGCCTGGGCAACACAGAGAGACCCCATCTCTACAAAAAGTACAAAAAGTTGGCCGGGCGCGCTGGCTCACACCTGTAATCCCAGCACTTTGGGAGGCTGAGGCAGGTGGATCACAAGGTCAAAAGATCGAGACCATCCTGGTCAACATGGTGAAACCCCGTCTCTACTAAAAATACAAAAAATTAGCTGGGCATGGTGGCGTGTGCCTGTAATCCCAGCTACTCAGGAGGCTGAGCCAGGAGAATTGCCTGAACCCAGGAGGCGGAGGTTGCGGTGAGCCGAGATCGTGCCATTGCACTCCAGCCTGGGTAACAAGAGCGAAACTCCGTCTCAAAAAAAAAAAAAAAAAGAGTGTATATTTTGTGTATTTAAAGTGGAGAGTTCTATAAATGTTAATTAAGTTTACTTGTTGCGGATCTGAGTTCAAATCCTGGATATCGTTGTTAATTTTCTGTCTCATTGATCTGTCTAATATTGATGTTGAAGTCTCCCACTATTATTGTGTGGGAGTCTAAGTATCTTTATAAGTCTTATATATCTGGGTATTCCTGTATTGGGTGCGTATATATTTAGGATCTTTAGCTCTTCTTGGTGCATTGATCCTTTTATCATTATGTAATATCCTTCTTTGCTTCTTTTGATCTTTGTTGCTTTAAAGCAACTCCTGCTTTTTATTTATTTATTTATTTTTGCTCTCCATTTGGTTGGTGAATCTTTCTCCATCCCTTTGTTCTGAGTCTTTGTGTATCCTTGCATGTGAGATGGGTCTGGATGCAGCATACCGGTGGGTTTTGGCTTTTTTTTGCCTGTCTGTGTCTTTGGATTGGGGGATTTAGTCGATTTAAATTTAGAATTAATAATAACATATGTGAGTTTAATACTGCCATTTGATGTTAGCTGGCTGTTTTGCCTATTAGTTGATGTAAATTCTTGATTATGTTGATGCTCTTTACTTTTTGGTATTTTTTAGAAAGGCTGATACTGGTTGTTCCTTTCTATGTGTAGTGGTTCTTTCAGAAGCTCTTGTAAAGCAGGCCTGGTGGTGATGAAATCTCTGAGTGCTTGCTTGTTCACAAAAGATTTTATTTTTCCTTCGCTTATGAAGCTTAGTTTGGCTGGATGCAAAATTCTGGGTTGAAAGTTCTTTTCTTTAAGGATGTTGAATATTGGTCCCCACTCTCTTCTAGCTTGTAGGATTTCCGCTGAGAGATCTGCTGTGAGTCTGATAGGCTTCCCTTTATGGGTTGAGTTTTCAATTCAACTGAGCTTTCAATTCAATTCAATTACTCGAAGCAAAGGATCTCTGACCCACGCCACCATCATAGCTTGGCGCCCTTATTATTAGTTTATACACAGGCCATCACCGTCTCTCCTGCCCTCAGTCCTTCCACTATGACAGTCCTTTGGCCTCCCCGGAACTCCAGGCCAGTGACCTCTACCTGTTATGACTCAGCCCCTCCGGCCTTTTCTCCCAGCTCTGGTGAGACTCCATGTTCTGGTGAAACTCCATGCTCCAGCATTTCCATTACTTTCCTGTCAACGTCTTAACCGCTCCCATCCCCCAGTCTTTCTGTAGCAAGCATGAGCGCATCTGGCACGACGCCAGGCCTGGAGACTCTCCAGGTCAGCTTTTTCCATGGCAGCCCGGGGTGCCAGTGCCTGCTGGGGACCCCCCGAGGCAGAGGGTAAGCCCTGGAGATGTGAGATTGGATCCCACAGGGCTCACTGCTGTGCTGGCACCTCTCCTGCATTTTCAGTGACCAGGTGCACCTGCAGTATGCCCAGCACCATCAGGGCACTGAGGGTTCAGTAAGGAACAAAATATGAACAAACCCCTGATTCTGGGGAGGCCAAAGGGTCACCTTTCTTTTTTTTGGGGGGTGGGGGGATAGAGTTTCACTCTTGCTGCCCAGGCTGGAGTGCAATGGTGTGATCTCAGCTCACTGAAACCTCCGCCTCCTGGGTTCAAGTGATTCTCCTGCCTCAGCCTCTCAAGTAGCTGGGACTACAGGCACCCACCACCGTGCCTGGGTAATTTTCTATTTTTAGTAGAGATGGGGTTTCTCCATGTTGTTTTAGGCTGGTCTCAAATTCTTAACCTCAGGTGATCCACCGCTTTTTTTTTTTTTTTTTTTTAGGTTTACAGGTGCAAGCCACCACACCCAGCAGAACTATACACTTTCTTTGTTCTTAAAGCAGCAACCTCTATCCCTCATCCTTCAATCCAGACAGCTTTAAACCCAGAATCTACAAAGTGACAGTGACAGTGACCGGATTCCGCCCCCGGGCCTGCCCACTCAGGACCTCAGCAAACTCCTCTGTGGGGTCTCACAAGCTCCTTCCTGGCTCAGGGCATCCTCCACACATATAGTTCCCTCTGCCTGGAATGCACTCCCAGCCTCCACCCTCTCTCCTCACTAATGGCCCTGATGGCCCCAGCTGAAAAGTTACTTCCCACGCACAAATGCTCACAGACGACTACTCAGGATAACCCTAAAGTGGAAATGTCCCAGAGGCCCACCATTCTCTGGTTGAGGAGTGGACAAGTAAATGTGTACATCCAGCCGATGGGACATTCCTCGGCCACACAGGAATGAAGGACTGACACTTTAGGCCAAGCCCACAAAAGGGACCACATAGCATATGATCCCATTCCTACAAAACATCCAGAATAGGCCCATTCCTGGAGACCAAAGGAAGCCAACCATTTGCCAGGGGCTGGCGGAGGAACGGAACGGGAGTGACTGCTGATACATATGGGTTTCTTCTGAGAGTGATGTAAATGTTCTGAAATTAGACAGGAGTGACGGTTGCATGACTTTATGAATACACTAAATCCCTGGTGTGTACACTTTAAAAGGATGAAGGTTATGGTATGTGAATTATATTTCAATTTTTTTAAAAGACTATTTTTTTAATGGGGCTGGGCACAGTGGCTCACATCTATAATCCCAGCACTTTGGGAGGCTGAGGTGGGCAGATCATTTGAGGTCATGAGTTTGAGACCAGCCTGATCAACAAGGTGAAACATCCTCTCTACTAAAAATACAACAAATTAGCTGGGCATGGTGGCGGACACCTGTAATCCCAGCTACTTGGGAGGCTGAGTCAGGAGAATCGCTTGAACCTGGGAGGCAGAGGTTGCAATAAGCCAAGATTGTGCCACTGCACTCCAGCCTGGGTGACAGAGACTCTGTCTCAAAAAATAATAATAAAAATAAAAATAAACTATATGTCAAAGAAGATGTTATTTCTGGAAGAAGGCTTCCCAGACCATGGTTGGAGCTCAGAGAAAAGAATCCCCGAAATGAAGGCCCTGGCAACTCTCTCTGACACTCTTCTGCCCCCCGTCTCTGGCCCCTCATTTTCCCCAGAGGTTACCCAGAGAAACTAGAATTCCTCTTCTCCACGCTGGTTCATGGAAACCGGAACTCTTTCAACCTAAAGCCAGCCATAAAACCCAAAATTATTACTCTAACTTTACCCTGCCTCCCTGTGTAAAACCCGGCCATAAATAAATTATTCAAACTACCTTGTTTGACTGTAGGTCACAAAACCCCCATTCCAGTGAGGGCCTCCTACCCAGAAGGAAGGCAGGCTGCAGAGAAGCCAAGAAGAATCCAGACAGGCACGCCTTGCTGGGCTTCCCCAGGCAGTCCAACAGGGCTCCATCAGACCCTCTTTGTCTGATCCTGTTTCCATGTGGCTGTCTGTGCCTTGTTGAACCTAAGCAGAAATTGGACAGTCTCTCACTTCTCTTTGGGGTTTAGGCTCCCATGTCATGTAAAACTATGACCAATACAGGTGTGTGCATGTCCCCCAGGAATCTGTCTTTGGTCAGCTGGTTTTCAGTGAACCTTCAAGGGGAAGGGAGAGTTCTTCCTTGGACCCTCTGCCCTCTGGAACTAAGTCAGCTCTATTCAGAATCCTCTCTCTGTCATCTCCCTACACTTTTTGGTCACAGCACTGATCATATCACAATCAGATAAATGTCTGGGTAATTTCATGCTTGTGTCTGTCTTCCATGCTGGCATGCTAGACTTGTCTTGCAAATGAGGATTGAGGTGACACGCAGAAGCTCTCTGTGGTTGAGCAGCTGCCGCCTGAGGGCAGGGGCTGCATGATGCCAGCTTTGTGGCACCTACCCAGCACTGTGCCCATGCAGACACTCAAAAAATATCTGCTGAATGAAGATATTAACAACTTTCTTTTTCCGTGTGTGTGTGTGTGTGTGTGTGTGTGTGTGTGTGTGTGACAGAGAGAGAGAGAGAGAGAGAGAGAGAAAGAGAGAGAGAGAGAGAGAGAGAGAGACGGGGTCTCATTCTGTTGCTGCCCAGAATGGAGTGCAGTGGTGCAATAATGGTTCACTGCAGCCTCAACTTCCCCAGGGCTCAAGTGATCTACCCGCCTCAGCTCCTGAGTAGCTGGGACCAATATGCTCAGCCAATTTTTGTATGTTTTTTAGAGATGGGGTTTCACCATGTAGCCCAGGCTGGTCTCAAACTTCTGAGCTCAAGCAATCTGCCTGCCTCAACCTCCCAAAGTGCTGGGACTATAGGCATGAACCACTGTGCCTGGCCTCAATGGCTATCTTTGAAAGTGGAAAAAATGGTAACAAAATCTTTAAAAAAAAAAAAAAAGAAAAGAAAATGGAAAAAAATAAAATAGCCTCCAAATCTCGACGTCAATGCACTCACAATTTCCTTTGACTCCTTGAAAGAAAATATTGAAAACTTTTCCTCATAGTTTTTTTTCTTCCCAAATGCTTGGCGATCACAGGGAATTCACAGAAGAGACCAGAAAGCAGCTGGGCTTGGAAGGAAAGCGCTGCCTCGGACGCAAGCAGTCTTTACATTCTCCCTTTGCTTTCCCTCCTGTGCTCAATGCTGTTTAACACTCCGATCGATCCGCCCGCTTTATCTCAAGTGCTTCCCGTCCAGACAAACACACTTTCATACTCTGCATTCCAGATGAAGAAACAAAAGCACAGTCACGGCCCCGCTGCACAAAGTCCAGCTATCAATGTGACCACATCTGCCATCGGTCTAATGTCAACGCACTCCCGGCTGGACTGATCGGCCCCTCGGAGTTCCCTGCTCTGGGCCGAGGAAGCCCGAATGCCCTACTTTGTTCTTTCCAGGGCCGTCTTCATGCCTTTCCCCAGTACCCTTGGCAGCTCTGCAGACAATACACCAGGCATGCAACTCAGTTATCGAGCGGGTATCTGATACCACGATGTAGAGCAGGGGTCAGAAGGCCTTTCCTGGAGGCAGACAGAGAGGAAGCACCTTTGGGTTTGTGTGTCAGAGGGTGTCTGTTCTAACTACTCCATTCTGCCCCTGAGAAGCAGAAGCAGAAATCCAAACAACGCGTGAGTGCACAGTATCGCTGGCGCTGCTACAACCGTATTTATGAAACTGGCAGGGACGCTGCATTTTGCCCCTGGGCGGGCGGCGCCTTTTCGCCCAGGTTTTAGAAGATGATTTCAATGTCTCCGAGGACTAGCCTCCTATTTCAGCATCACAGGGGGCCCTTTGAAACAACTCCATGACTTGCTCTCTGTGAGTACCCTTCACATCCGTTCCACGTGCAGATGACTCCCCCTCTGCAGGTGAAATGAACTTTGTTCCCTGGGTTTCGGACTCTATTTTTTCACTTACCAAAGCTGCTTTTAATTTTGAACTTCACTGTTAGAAACTGACCTAGACCAATTTGCCTGGTTCTATGAGGATGGCCTGGCTCTCCTGGCAAATGTTCGTTCTCAGGGGATCAGAGCGGGGCGGGGACCCTGTGGCCTCTTCCCAGCTCACCACTGGGTGTGCCCTACAATGAGAGGAACTCTCAGTCCAGGTTAAGCCACGCACACACAAACGGTCTACTCCGCCGGGTGGCACACCTCTCCGTGTTCTCCAAGGGCGGAGTCTACACTGGACAGTACTGGCAGCCACACCAGCCAATCTAGTTGAGGTAGATGACAGAGGGTTATGGCCGGATGCAAGACCAAATAGAGCTGTCAACCTCAAGGGCTTTCCAGCAGGTGAGGACTCCCTGACTTCTTGGTCAAAAGCCTGTGTCATCTTCCCAGTGAAACACATATCTTAGACACCACTCACTTTTTTGTTGTTGTTGAGACGGAGTCTCACTCCGTTGCCCAGGCTGGAGTGCAGTGGTGCAATCTCTGCTCACTGCAACCTCCGCTTCCTAGGTTCAAGAGATTCTCCTGCCTCAGCCCCCTAAGTACTGGGACGACAGGCACCTGCCACCATACCCAGGTAATTTTTCCATTTTAGTAGAGACGGAGTTTCATCATGTTGGCCTGGCTCATGTTGAACGCCTGACAGGTGATCTGCCTGCCTCGGCCTCCCAAAGTGCTGGGATTACAGGTGTGAGCCACGCCGCCTGGCCTAATTTCTGGATGCTTTATGCTAATGAACAAATCTTCTGATGTGGGCTTCTAATGTTACAGTGCTTAGGTGCCACATTAGGGTATTCAAAATACTCACTAGCAGCTCACAGGTTATACTCAAAGAAAACTTACACACCCTGAACACTTTATACTGAAGAATATTTAAAGTGACACATAGGCCGGGTACAGTGGCTCACACCTATAATCCCAGCAGTTTGGGAGGACGAGGCGGGCGGAGGTCAGGAATTCGAGACCAGCCTGACCAACATGGAGAAACTCCGTCTGGACTAAAAATACAAAATTAGCCAGATGTGGTGGTGGCACATGCCCGTAATCTCAGCTACTCGGGAGGCTGAAGCAGAAGGATCGCTTGAACACGGGAGGCGGAGGCTGCAGTGAGCTGAGATCGCACCATTGCACTTCAGCCTGGGTGACAAGAGCGAAACTCCCATCTCAAAAAAAAAAAAAAAAAAAAAAAAAAAAAGTGACACACAGACCCTGTAACATTGATTCTCAAGTTACTGATCCCCCAGATTTTTTTGTCTAAGAAATCCTTTATTCCAGTCTATCACCTACGTCTTCTAAAAGGCTACTAGGCAGCAGAAGCCTTAGATTTCCCTGCTGTTGTTTTTTCCCCCAATATTTTCCCTCTATAATGAAGGAAATAATGAGTCTTTCTCTCCCTCACTCCCCACACTCAACCGCCAAGGCCTGTTGATTTTACTTCCTAAATATGCCAAACCCAAACGCATACATGATTTTCAGCTACACACAAATCTCATGGTCTTTCACGGTGCAATCTGTTTTTGGCACAAAATTGAAGGTGTTGCGTGGCCCTGTCTCTCCAGCCACATCTCCTGACCCCACCTAGAGAAGGTTCATCAGCAAAGCACTACTCACAAGTGGAGCGGAGTCACTTGAGGGGAGGGGCTGTCCTGTGCACTACGGGGTGCTGAGCGGCGTCCCACTCAATGCCAGTAGCCCCCAACACTAGCTGTGACAGCCAAATGTCTCCAGACCTCACCCAATGACCCTGGGGGCCGACATTGCTCCCCCTCCTTGGCACATCCTTTCTGCTCCAGTGACAGAGTCACTGATCTACAGTATTCTGTGCTGCGAAGGCTGTGTGATCCTCAGTTCTAGAAGAGGTATTCTCTTCCCGTTCCATCAGCTGACCCTCTGCCTAAGACACCTTCTGCTCTGTTCTCCCACCTCACTAACTGAGCTCCATTATTCTAATCAATAGCTCACATTCATTAAGTGTATACTATTGTTGATGAAGAGTCAAACTTTGCAAAATATTTTAAGAGATTTACTCCGAGCCAAATGAGTGACCCAGACCTCATGAGGTCCTGAGAACATGTGCCCAAGGTGGTCAGGGTGCCGCTTGCTTTCATGTATTTTAGGGAGGCATGAGACATCAATCAAATTCATTTAGGAAATACATTGGTTTGGTTCAGAAAGGCCAGACAACTCAAAGCAGGGGGTGGGGAGAGGAGGGGCACTTCCAGGCTGCAGGTAAATTTAAACATTTTTGGTTAACAACTGGTTGAGGCTTGTCTTAGGACCTGGGATCCACAGAAAGGAAACGTTCAGGTTAAGATAAAAGATTGTGGAGACCAAGGTTCTTTTGAAGTCTTACAGTGGCTGCCCTTAGAGACAATAGATGACAAATGTTCCTTCTTCAGATCTTTAAAAGGTGCTGGACTCTTAGTTAATCCCTTCAGGATTGGGAGGGCCTGGAAGACAAGATCTAGCCATGTTAATAGATTCTTTGTGTTTTGCTTTGTTTTTCTGAGACAGAGTCTCACTGTATTGCCCAGACTGGAGTGCAGTGGCGTGATCTCAGCACACTGCAACCTCCGCCTCCAGGGTTCAAGTGATTCTCCTGCCTCAGCCACTCAGGTAGCTGGGATTACATGTGTGCCACAATGCCCAGCTCACTTTTGTATTTTTAGTAGAGTTTCACCATGTTGGCCGGGCTGGTCTACAATGCCTGACCTCAGGTAATCCACTCGCCTTGTCCTCCCAAAGTGCTGGGATTACAGGTATGAGCCACTGTGCCCAGCCAAGATTCTTTACCGAGGCAGATTTTCCCCCACAAAGGATAGCTTTGCAGGGTCATTTCAAGATAAGGCAGAGAAGCATGTTTGGGGCTAAATATTTTGATTTTTTTTTCTTGTCTCATAACGTTATGCCAGAGTCAGATTGCAAAGTCAGTCAGGATATATAGGGCCAAATAAAACCTATGTGATGAGAATTTATGGTTTGTAGGACATGACTTCCCAGGCCCCTTAGACAGGAAATTGAGCAAGATAAAAAAATCAGAGCTTGGTCCTATGTTTCAGACGCTGCTTTAAAAACACTGAGAGTGTATTAACTCCTTGAATTCCTTTCACAACCCATCTGGCATCCTCATTATGAAGAACACTGAGCCACAAAGAAAACTTGGTTTAAACCTTGCCATTTTTTTGGAAGGCAGCAGAAGGCTTTCCCTGACCTCTGGTCTGGGATCCGTCGCTACCTATATGTCCCAGAGGACCCTGTCCTTCCCAGGCCAATACATTCATTAGGATTTAGCACCATTACTTATGTACGGGGTGTTGATTTACAATGACCAACTTCCGCAAGAATAGAACCACTTCTTTTTTTCTTTAAATCTAGCCTTACCT
Organism: Sapajus apella; assembly: GCF_009761245.1. NCBI lineage: Eukaryota > Metazoa > Chordata > Mammalia > Primates > Cebidae > Sapajus > Sapajus apella. Next base: position 86,921,297 of record NW_022436942.1, on the reverse strand, counting down.
AATTCTGACATCCTATTCTGCCAGGCTGATGAGAACTCCAGATTTATGCATTTGGGGAACCCCCTCCCCAAGGGTCTAGGGTCATCTGAGGGTGGTCTCCGGGGTCTTTGGCAGAGATTTTGGAGGAGAACGTCCAGTCCTTGCTGCTCACTGCTGATTAGCTCACGGGGATTCTCAGTCACCAAGGGAACCTCCCTACCCGCCTGTCCAGGACACCAGCATCATTTCCTCAGGGAACCTAAGCTTTCACAAGGCAGAAGATGTCTTTCCCCCGGCAATCCTTCCCGAGGTGAAGGCCTGCTGGGTCTGTCCTGAAGACCCTGACTGACCGACGGATGAAATGAGTACTCAGACACAGGTGCACAGTCTGAGAACAGCGAGGTGACTGCCTGGCTCTAGCAGCCGGAGAGGCAGCCCTGAGAAGCTGGAGCTGCTGTTTGCTTTTATTCAGCATAGGCACAAGGCCAAAAACCTGGAGCAAACACAACCTGCAGGTAATTCACATCTACCTTCCAGGGAACTTCACCTGCGGAGGATCACAGGTCAGTTCCTGGTCAAGTAAGTAAACAAGCCCATTTAAGATACATTCCTCTACGCTCCCGTGTACCAACTCCTTGCCCTCTGCCTCAGGGATAGAGAACAGTTGCCTTCAGCTACTCTTCCCCCGGGGCTCTGCAGAACTTTTCAACCTTTCAGAAGCTTCAGAGGGTTCCATATAGTTTTTCCCAACACTCTGACCGACTGCCACAAAGGACAACAAACGCTGGGTCTGCACAAATAGCAGCCCTTATTCTGCTTATGCACAGCCAGGAAAAGAAAGAGCACAGTGACTAACTGGCCTTCCACTCCAGCGTGGCTGAAGTCAGCCTTCTTCATGAACCCTGTCCGCCTCCTTCCCCTCCGCGGTCCGCGGCCTAGCAGCACAGGCAACTTCAAAAGCGCAACTCCAGTGGAATGATGGGGGAGCGCATCTCTGGAGCACGGCTAAGGCGGTAATGTTTTCTATTAATTCACCTCTGAGTTGGGACAAAAGTAACGTGGCCTTTTGGGTGGGTGTGAGTTTGGGCCCTTGGAAGATGTGGGTTTATAGCTCAAGTTAGGAGCCAAATATTAAATAACAGGTAATATTCCTTTTTTGCCTGACAGGCAAGCTTTTAACTCTTTGCCCATTCAGGTTCTTTGGTCACTCAACATTGTTTTTTCCTTTCTTTCTTTTTTTGGAAACGGAGTCTCGCTCTGGCGCCCAGACTGGACTGCAGCAGCGGCAGTAGCGTCATCTTGGCTCACTGCAGCCTCTGCCTCACAGGTTCAAGCGATTCTCGAGCCTCTGCCTCCTGAGTAGCTGGGATCACAGGTGTGTGCCACCACAGCTGGTTAGTTTTTGTATTTTTAGTAGAGATGGGGTTTTACCATGTTTTTTTTAGAGGTGATTATTGCTTAAGCATGAAGTGCTTTCCCCCCACCGTGTACAAGCCAGACCTGGCCTGCTTCTCTGACTCACTTCCTAGCACTGGCCACACACTCTTTACATTTCAGTGACCCTGGTTCCCTTCCTGCTTCTCACACAGTTCAAGCTTCCTCCAGTCCAGGGCCTCTGTTCTCGCTATTATTCCTTCCTGCGACTGTCCCTCCAGATCTCAGTGATGGCCTCTTTTCCATCTTAGCTTCAATGTCATCTCCTGAGACAGACTCTCAGACCACGTTATCTAAAGCATCCCACCATAATGCCTCTCAATCACTTTATCTAGTTTTTTCAGCGGCTTCTGAACCAGAGCAACTCTATCTTGAATAGGGGCTGGGTAAAATGAGGTTAAGACCTACTGGGCTGCATTCACAGATGGTGAAGGCAATTCTAAGTCACAGGATGAGGTAGGCGGTTGGCCCAAGATACAAGGTGATAAAGACCCTGCTGATAAAACAGGTTGCAGTAAAGAAGCCGGCCAAGACCCACCAAATCGAAGATGGCAACGAGAGTGAGCTCTGATTGTCCTCACTGCTACACTCCCACCGGCGCCATGACAGTTTACAAATGCCATGGCAACATCAGGAAGTTACCCTACATGCTCTAGAAAGGGGAGGCATGAATAATCCAGCCCTTGTTTAGCATATCATCAAGAAATAACCATAAACATGGGCAACTAAGGCCAAGCGAAGTGGCTCATGCGTGTAATCCTAGCATTCTGGGAGGCTGAGGTGGGAGGATCACCTGAGGTCAGGAGTTCAAGATTAGCCTGGCTAACATGGCGAAACCCTGTCTCTACTAAAAATGTAAAAATTAGCCATGTGTGGTGACGCATGCCTATAATCCCAGCTACTCAGAGGCTAAGGGAGGCAAATCGCTGGAACCCGGGAGGCAGAGGTTGCAGTGAGCCGAGATCCCAACATTGCACTGCGGCCTGGGCAACAGGAGACTCCATTAAACAAAAAACAACAAACTGATGAAGAAGTAGGCCCACAAAGGGGGAGTAAATCGGGAAATTTACACACACACACGCACACGCACACGCACACACACACACACACACAGGCGCGCGCGGCTTCTGTTGAGTTGCGGACTCTAATCCTGGCACTCCCCAGGCTTCGCCTCCCGAAGGTGTTTATCCGGCTAACACAGGCCGAGCGCCCCGGGCAGGCGGGAGGCGGCAGGATTAACGCGGCAGCTCCCTCCCCGGCCCCCGGGCTTGCGTTCCAGTGACCAGAACACACATCAACAAGCAAATAAACAACGCAAGATAATGGCAGAAAAGGATGAGTGTGAAGGAGCTGACCAGCCAGGAAGACGGGAATAGAATAGAGAGGGGGGAGGGGAGGAGGGGCAGGGACTTCGCCGGGCAGGACCCCGGACGCCGGCACACAGCCGAGCCCAAACCGCGAGGGCAGGGCAGGCACCGCCGCCCCGGCCTGGAAACGCGTCCCCGCCCGCAGTTCCGCCAGCCCCGCTCCGCATCCCTGCGGATCCCGCCCCCTCCCGCGTCTGCGGCGAGGCCTTCCCGGGTTCTCTGCGGGCGACCCCGCGCCCGTGCACCTGCTCGGTCTCCACCGGGAAGTGCGAGGCCGCCGCGCCGGCCGCTCCGAGACCCCGGGACACGCGCGCCCGGCGGGAGGCACCGGCCCGTCCGTTTGCGCGCGCGGCTCGGGGAGGCCCCGGCGCTGCTGGAGGGGGCCTGGCAGGGCGCCCAGCTTCCCCGCCCCTCGCCCCTGGCTTCGCAGGCCCCTGCGCCCGCACCTACCGGACGCGCTGGGCCGTGACCGCGTTCCCGGTGTGCGGCCGCAGCACCGCCAGGAACAGGAGCCGCATGCCGCCGCCGCCCGGGACATTGACCAGGCCCCAGGGACGGCACAGACGCGGATGGCAGGGGAGCCGGGCGGCTAGGTCAGTCCCGCCCGCCCCTCCCGGAGGCCGCGCCCGCCCCTCCCCGAGGCCGCGCCGGAACTTGCAGGTTCCGGCGCCAGGCGGGGAGGGGGACGGGAACCGGGGGCCTCTGGCGGCTCGAGCTCTGGGTGCGGGGTAGCGCGGGTGTGCCCCGTGGGGTCCATCACCAGGGTAGCCGCGGTCCGCTCCCACCTGGACCAGGATAAGGGGTGACCACAGTCCCTTCCCACGGGGACCAGGACCAGCGGTGACCACAGTCCTTTCCCACGGGGACCAGGACCAGGAATGACCACTGTCCCTTCCCATAGTGACCAGGACCAGGAATGGCCATGGTCCCTTCCGTGGTGACCAGGACCAGCAGTGCCTGCAGTCCCTTCCATGGGGACCAGGACCAGGGATGACCACTGTCCCTTCCCACGGGTACCAAGGATGACCACGGTCTCCCCCGTGATGACCAGAACCAGCGGTGACCACAGTCCCTTTCCATGGAAACCAGTGATGGCCATGAGTGAACTTCACTGAGCACCCGGGTGGCTGCGGGTCTGCGCCCACCAGGACCAGCAGGATCCTCGGATTCCCTCCCCCAGGGTGCTGCAGAGAGAGCTCTCAGCCTCATTTTCCATGACAACCTGAGGGAAGTCTTGGTCCCCACGAAGCCCAGGAATCCTTTCTAGTCCCAAATTCCTTCCCAGGCCAGACTACCCTAAAACTAACCAGAGGAGAGGAACTCCTCCTGTGTGAGCAGACAGTGGAAACCCATTTCAGGGCCACGCCTGTGGGTGAGAAAGATGTTGGATCAGGAACTCGGGGCCCATGAGGGCACATGGGCTGCACCTGGGCTGGATCTCCAAAGCAGGACACCTTGGGTGAGAGAAATGGGGAACTGAAGGTGGTCCCTGGCAAAATGCCATCTGTGGATTTAAACACAGACCCTCCCAAAACAGATGCTACGTGTTTACAAAGATGTATGCGTATTTACAGATGTGGAACATTCCAGTGGGTGCCCAATATTTTAATTTACCTTCAAACTTGATTTTCTCTCATCCCCCAAATACTGTCCAGCCTCAAAAAGGGACAGTAGGAATGAAGAAAGCCATGACATGTGATGACCACCATCAGCGGGAGGTCTCCAGCCTCACAAACATAAAAGTCCGTCCTGAAGGACACATTGGCTCGGCAGGCCTTCTCCCAGTTAGAGCCACCACTCTGACTGTCAGTGTGGCATGGGGTATGGGAGAGTTTTATGTCACTGTAGAACAATCAAAATTCTGTCCCCTTCTCAGTCCTCAAAACCCAGGATTTTGCTCTTCTTCCTGGTATTTCAACTTCCCAGGCACCTGGCAGGCAGGCCACCTCCTCAAGGACAAAAGCAATATGAAAATAATAGCATTCTGCTAGACAACTTAACACTTTTCAACAGAATTATGCAAAGAAACAAGAAAGGGGACAAGTTGCACAGAGCTGCCACAACCTCCTTCTGATTAAAGTTTGGGAAAAGAGTTCTGACGCCGGGCACAGTGGCTCACGCCTGTAATTCCAGCACTTTGGGAGGCCTAGGTGGGTGGATCATTTGAGACCAAGAGTTCAAGATCAGTCTGGCCAAGATGGTGAAACCCCATCTATACCAAAAATACACAAATTAGCTGGGCGTGGTCATACACGCTAGTAGTCCTAGGTACTTGGGAGAATCATTTGAACCTGTGAGGTGGAGGTTGCAGTGAACCATGATCATGCCACTGCACTCCAGCCTCGAAATAAAGCAAGACTCAGTCATAAACAAATAAATGGGTTTGAGTGGACTCCTCATATATTTGCTATACACCAAGAAGAGGCAATAAAATGCAGTGTCTGGTGTGGGGTGCATAAGTACAGGGTTGGCACTTGCCCATGTTCTTGCCCTATTTCACCTTGACCATGGGCTAGTAAAAGCTAAATGTGAACAGATACATTTCTGATTTTCAAAGGTGACTTCAGCATGAGCCTGGAAAGGAACCTCCCTAAGCAGAATGGGTGAGCTGGCAGCCCCTGTGAACTAAATATCATCCTTAGATGTATTTAGGCTACACTGTTTTTTTTTAATTTTTATTTTTTGTTTTGTTTTGTTTTTTAAGCTGAGCTATTACTTTTTGTTGGTTTTGAGATGGTCTCACTGTCATCCAGGATGGGGTGCTGTGGTGTGATTATGGATCACTGCAGCCTCCCTCTCCTGGGCTTAGGTAATCCTTCCTCCTCAGCCTCCCAAGTAGCTGGAACCATAGATGTGCGCCACAATGCTGGGCTAATGTTTTGTATTTTTGTGGAAGTGGGGTCTCATTATGTTGTCCAGGCTGGTCTTGAACTCCTGGGCTCAAACAGTCCACCCGCCTTGGCCTCCCGGAGTGCTAGAATTACAGGCATGAGCCACTATAACTGGCCAAGCCTTTTTAAACTGGGAGCTTTCATACAGAAGTTGGAATTTCTGGTGTCTGTTGACAAATGAGAGATCTGATTAAATGAAGCCACCATGCCTATGGCTGACTGAAGCTAGGAAGCAGCTGCCCACTTTCGATGAAATCCAATCACACAGTTGGCTGAAGACTCACTTCAATTCCTTGATAACCTCGATTTGTATTTTTGTTTTCTTTTTTTCCCTTTTATTTTTAGATGGAGTTTCACTCCTGTTGTCCAGGCTGGAGTACAATGGTACGATCTCGGCTCACCGCAACCTCTGCCTCCCGGGTTCAAGCAATTCTCCTGCCTCAGTCTCCCAAGTAGCTGGGATTACAAGCATGCACCACCACACCCACATAATTTTGTATTTTTAGCAGAGATGGGCTTTCTCCATGTGGGTCAGGCTGGTCTCGAACTCTTAACCTCAGGTGATCTGCCCACCTTGGCCTCCCAAAGTGCTAGGACTACAGGCATGAACCACCGTGCCCAGCTCGATCTCTATTCTTTTTTTTCTTTTTGAGACAGAGTCTCACTCTGTAGCCCAGGCTGGAGTGCAGTGGCATGATCTCAGCTCACTGCAACCTCTGCCTCCTGGGTTCAAGCAATTCAAGCCACCATGCCCAGCTAATTTTTATATTTTTAGTAGAGACAGGGGTTTCACCATCTTGGCCAGGCTGGTTTTGAACCCCTGACCTCATGATCCACCTGCCTTAGGCTTCCAAAGTGCTGGAATTACAGGCGTGAGCCACCGCGCCAGGCCTTCTATGTGTATTCTTTTTAGAAAAAATATTGAAGTTTATTTTTAATGTAAAGTAAGCTCAGAACTACATGGCCCAAGCCTAATATAGTAGCTGCACCATCAACAGGAGCCCAGACATCCCTCTGTTTACTCCATCATGTGTCTGCCTTCTAGTCTCAAGATCGCCTTAAAGTACTGCGGACTGCTGCAGCTCCTCCCATCACGTCAACGTTCCAGGCAGCACGAAGGAAAGGCCAAAGTGGTGTACTCCAAATGGTGTATTTCATCTTTTTTTTTTTTTTTTTTTTTTTTTTTTTGAGACGGAGTTTCGCTCTTGTTACCCAGGCTGGAGTGCAATGGCGCGATCTCGGCTCACCGCAACCTGTGTCTCCTGGGTTCAGGCAATTCTCTTGCCTCAGCCTCCTGAGTAGCTGGGATTACAGGCACGCGCCACCATGCCCAGCTAATTTTTGTATTTTTAGTAGAGACGGAGTTTCACTATGTTGACCAGGATGGTCTCGATCTCTTGACCTTGTGATCCACCCGTCTCGGCCTCCCAAAGTGCTGGGATTACAGGCTTGAGCCACCGCGCCCGGCCGGTGTATTTCATCTTAAAGGGGCTTCCTAAAAATGCAAAACACCTCCATGCCTTTATCTTATTGGCCACGTGACCACTTCTTGCACCCAAGGACGCTGAGGGAGACAGTCTATTAACTGGGCACATTGCCACCTAAATACAATTGTGGTTACTAAAGAAAAGTGGCAGATAGGTTTGCAGTAAGTCACCTCTGCCATAGCAATCTAAATTAATAAATTAAAAGAGGAAGTGACAGAGGCGTTTGAACCAGAGTAACTCCCTCTTGTATAGGAGCTGGGTAAAATGAGGCTGAGACCTGCTGGGCTGCAATCTCAGGAGGTGAAGCTTTCTAAGTCACAAGATGAGACAGGAGGTCGGCACAAGACCTTGCTGATGAAAGAATGCAGTAAAGAAGCCACTAACGCCCACCAAAACCACAAAGGTGACAAATGTGACCCCTGGTGGTCCTCACTGCCACACTCCCACCAGCGCCGGTAACAGTTTGCGAATGCCATGGCAATGTCAGGAAGTTATACGGTCTAAAAAGAGGAGGCAGGAACAATCCACCTTTGTTTAGCATATCATCAAGAAATAACCATAAAAATGGACAATCAGCAGCCCTCAGGGCTGCTCTGTCTATGGAGTAGCCATTCTTTTACTCCTTCACTTTCTTAATAACCTTGCTTTCGGGCCAGGCTTGGTGGCTCACGCCTGTAATCCTGGCACTTTGGGAGGCTGAGGTGGGTGGATCACCTGAGGTCAGGAGTTCAAAACCAGCCTGGCCATCATGGTGAAACCCCATCTCTTTTTTTTTTTTTCCCATTTATTTATTTGATTGCATTTTAGGTTTTGGGGTACATGTGAAGAACATGCAAGATTGTTGCATAGGAAAACACGTGGCAGTGTGATTTGCTGCCTTCCTCCCCATCACCTACATCTGGCATTTCTCCCCTTGCTATCTTTCCCCAGCTCCCCACCCCCCACCGTCCCTCCCCTATTTTCCCCCAACTGACCCCAGTGTGTAGTGCTCCCCTCCCTGTGTCCATGTGTTCTCATTGTTCAACACCCACCTGTGAGTGAGAACATGCGGTGTTTGATCTTCTGCTCTTCTGTCAGTTTGCTGAGAATGATGGTTTCCAGGTTCATCCATGTCCCTACAAAGGACAGAAACTCATCGTTTTTGATGGCTGCATAATGAAATCCCATCTTCAAAAAATAAAATAAAATAAATAACCTTGCTTTCACTTTATGGACTTGCCCTGAAATCTTTCTTGTGTAAGATCCAAGAACCCTCTCTTGGGGTCTGCAATGGGACCCCTTTCCGGTAACAGAAACACACATGACCTTCTCAATGGTGGAATAAGAACATTCAGTATGATTCAATAATCATTCTTGATGATACAAAAGAAGTAATAAAAGTAAGAAGAAATTAAAGAACAAGGGAAGGAAGGAGGGATGGGGGAGGGAGGGAGACAGGGAGAGGAGGAGGGAGAAAGGGAAGGAAGAAAGGAAGGAAGGAATTAATTCAATAATAGAAGAAACTACAAAGAACCTTACAAAGTCTTGTTTTGTTTTTTAATTCTTGCAGGTAGAAATGCCTGGCTCTGTGGTTCTCTCTTTTCTAGTCTCTCTACAGCTCAGGACCGGTTGAACCAGATGCAGAACTTTTCTCTGGAGGACTTTCGGAAATTTGGGAGTGGAGAAGGAAATTTGTTGTCAGAATGACTGAGGAATGTCATCAATATTTCACGGCCAGGCCTGGAGGTTTTAACACCTTGCAGTGTATAGGACATCCCTGCCTAAAGAAAAAATGCTCTTCCCCAAATACCAGTAGGCACCTGTATTAGTTAAGGTTCTCCAGGGAAACAGAACTAATGGGAGATTTATATGCATAAATGGAAATTTATTATGAGGCATCGGCTCATGTAATCATGAAGGCTGAGACATACATGATCTTCTGTCTGCCACAGAAAGACCCAGGAAAGCTGGTGCTGTCATTCAGGTCCAGTCTTAAGGCCCGAGCAATGGCGTAAGTCCCAGTTTGGGGGAGGAGGGGGAATGGTGGGAGTGGTTGCTGAGAAGATGCCATGAAATGTACCAGCTTGAGCAGTGAGGCAGTGGGAAACCGTGGGTGGTGGGGATGGGGTGCAAATTCCTCTTTCCTCCAGTTTTTTTTTTTTTTTGAGACGGGGTTTCTCTCTGTCGCCCAGGCTGGAGTGCAGTGGTGGGATCTCAGCTCACTGCAAACTCTGCCTCCTGGATTCAGGCAATTCTCCTGCCTCAGCCTCTTGAGTAGCTGGGATAACAGGCAGGCATTACCACACCCGGCTAAGTTTTGCATTTTTAGTTGAGATGGGGTTTCGCCAAAGCCATTTTGGCCAGGCTGGTCTTGAACTCCTGACCTCAAGTGATTCACCTGCCTGCCTCGGCCTCCCAAGTGCTGGGATCACAGGCCCGGTCTCCTCCAATTTTCTTTCCCTACTTAGGCCTTCAGCAGATTGGATGAAGCCCACACACACCAGGGAGGGCACTTGCTCAACTGAGTTCATGGACGCAAATCTCATCTGGAAACATGCGCCCGGGTACACCTTGAAGCAACGTCCAATGTGGGCACCTGCTATGATTTGGATCTGTGTCCCCACCCAAAACTCATGTGGATCTGTAATCCCCAGTGCTGGAGCTGGGCCTGGTGGGAGGTGGCTGGACCATGGGGATGGATTTCTCAGGAATGGTTTAGCACCATCCCCTTGGGACTGTTCTGGTGAGAGGGGTGAGTTCTCCCCAGCTCTGGGTGTCCAGAAGTGTGCAGCACCTCCCGAACTCTCTTGCTCCTGGTCCCGCCATGTGAGATGCCTCACTCCCCATTTGCCTTCTGCCATGATTAGAAGCTTCCTGAGGCCTCCCCAGAAGCACAAGCCACGGTGCTTCCTGTACAGCCTACAGAATCGCAAGCCAATTAAACCTCTTTTCTTTAAAAACTACCCAGGTTCAGGTATTTTTTTTTTCTTTTCTTCTCTTTTGAGACAGGGTCTCACTTGGGTGCCCAGGCTGGAATGCAGTGGCGCAATCTTGGCTCACTGCAACCTCCACCTCCTGGGTTCAAGCAATTCTCCTGCCTCAGCCTCCCGAGTAGCTGGGATTAAAGGCATGAGCCACCATACCTAGCTAATTTTAGTATTTTTAGTAGAGACGGGGTTTCACCATGTTGGTCAGGCTGGTCTCGAACTCCTGCCTCAGGTGAACCGCCTGCCTTGGCCTCCCAAAGTGCTGGAGAACAAGTGTGAGCCACCACACCCGGCATCGGGTATTTCTTTATAGCGGTATGAGAATGGTCTAATACAGCACCCCATATTCCTAGTCAAGCTGACACAGAAAATTCACCACAAGAGGTGGTTAATTCCTCATGGCTGAGGGACAAACATGGTGAATACCTTTTAGTTTTCCAAAATGGAAGTAATTCTCTACTGCTGGGCATGGCCTCCTTCTCCTCCTGACCGGCCTCTCCCTGGCCCAAGGCTTCCTAGGGCTGCATAACAAAGGACCAGGAACTCCCCCGTGGCCCAAGCCCGTCCTCTGGAAGCTCTAGGGGACAGAGGTCTGGGATCACAGTGTCAGCAGAGTGGCCCTTCCTCGGGAGCCTCTAGTGGGGAACCTGTTAGTTGTATCTTTCAGCTTCTGGTGGCTGTTGGTGTTTCTTTGTTCTTTTTTATATATATATTTTAAATTTAGTTAGAGACAGGGTCTCCCTATGTAGCCCAGGCTAGTCTCAAACTCCTGGTCTTAAGCAATCCTCCTGCTTTGGCCTCACAAAGTGCTGGGGTTGCAGGTGTGAGTCATGGGGCCCAGCCTACTGGTGTTTCCTGACTTGTGTTCCCATCACTGCAGTCTCTGCTTTCAGGATCACATGGCCTCCTCTCCTCTGCTGGGGCATCTCATCTTGTAAGTTTTTTTTTTTTTTTTTTTTTTTGAAATAGAGCCTCACTCTGCTGCCTAAGCTGGGATCTTGGCTCACTGCAACCTCTGCCTCAAGGATTCAAGCAATTCTCATGCCTCAGCCCCACAAGTAGCTGGAACTACAGGCGTGCACCACCACATTTGGCTAGTTTTTGTATTTTTAGTAAAGACAGGGTTTCACCTTGTTGGCCAGGCTGCTCTCAAACTCCTGACCTCAGGTGATCTGCCCATCTCGGTCTCTCAAAGTCCTGGGGTTACGGGCATGAGCCACCATGCCCCGCCTCCTGTATATTTCTTATGAAGGCATTGATCATTGGGTTTAGGGAACACCGGATACTCCAGGATGATTTCCTCATCTTAAGACCCGTATTTTAATTACCACAAGAAACACTTTTTCTCACAATGTCACTGTTGTGGTCTGAATGATGGTGTCCTCTCTAAAATTTACGCTGAAACTGAATCCCTGATGCAACAGCATTAAGAGGTGGGGCTTTTAGGAGGTGATTATGCTGAGGGCTCTGCCCACATGGATGCGATCAGTGCCTTATAAACGGTCTTCAGCGGGTAAGTTCTCCCTTCTACCTCTGCTGCTATGTGAGGAAACAGCATTCATCCATTCTGGAAGCCTCTGCAACAAGGCACCATTGTGGTGGCGGAGAGCACCCTCACCTGCTCCCAGCTCTGCTGGTGCCTTGATCTTGAACTTTCCAGCCTCTAGAACTGTGAGAAGTAAATTCCCACTGTCTGCAAATCACCCAGTCTATGGTATTTTGTTATAGCAGCCCACATGGACTGACAGCATCACCTTTACACGTTCCAGGGATCAGGATATGGACATTTCTTTCATGGGGCCACCCTTCAGCTCACCACAAAAATCCCTCTTCAAAGATGACTGCATTTTTTTGGGGGGAGTGTTTTTTTTGTTTTTTGAGATAGAGTCTCACTCTGTCACCCAGGCTAGAGTGCAGTGGTACGATCTTGGCTCACTGAAATCTCCGCCTCCTGGGTTCAAGTGATTCTCCTGCCTCAGCCTCCCAAGTAGCTGGGACTACAGGCATAAGCCACTATGCCCAGCTAACTTTTATATTCTTAGTAGAGATGGGGTTTTGCCATTTTGGCCAGGCTGGTCTCAAACTCCTGGCCTCAAGTGATCTGCCTGCCTTCCTTGGCCTCCCAAAGTGCTGGGTGTGCGCCACCGCACCTGGCCAGATGACTGCATTGATGAAGGCCCCCAGTCTCCTCATCTGGGACTATTCTCCACCTTCCCTAACCCTAAGGCTCTTTGTCCCTGTCTCCTGTCTTGATCCTGTTCCGCATTATAGCCACAGAGCAGTCAGCCCCTTCCCCTCAACTGGATAGTGACCTCCTGGACAGCCACGTCATTTGTGCCTAAAACCTCTGCTTGCCTTGAACAGTGACATGCCTGTGTAAAGGCAGTCATCAGTGCTTGCTGAGTTTCATCAAATCTTTAAATGTGCACTGTTATAAGATTTTATTCCTGTAAGAATGCATTTCTGACTTTTTTGAGACAGAATCTTGCTCTGTCACCCAGGCTGGAGTGAAATGGCTGGATCTCGGCTCACTGCAATCTCTGCCTCCCAGGTTCAAGTGATTCTTCAGCCTCAGCCTCCCAAGTACCTGTAATCCCAGGTACTTGGGAGGCTGAGGCTCATTATATGCTACCACAGTCGGCTAATTTTTTGTATTTTTAGTAGGGATTTTACCATGATGGGGTTTTACCACATTGGCCAGACTCGTCTTGAAAACCTGACCTCAAGTGATCCACCCATCTCAGCCTCTCAAAGTGCTGGGATTAAAGGTGTGAGCCACCGCGCCTGGCCCATTTCTGACTTTTTAATGGAAGTCAGTTTTAGAAGGGGATTTGCTGGGCTGAAATTCATTGATATTTGATTGTTCTGGAATACACCTGTTCCACAAGGTAAGATATTCTGACATCTCTTTTGTGACCCATTACTTTACACATTCATGGCTTTAGTTTACCCATTTGTAAAATAAGAAAAAACTGTAAACAATATCATAGTTAATTAGTTCTTTTGATGAAGTCTTTTATGATTCTCTCAAGTAGATTACATAAAAGGGCACAAAGACAAATGTGTTGTTATGGGATAATGTAGAAATCATTACCGAGGAGGGGAGCAGCAGAACAGAAGTTGTAGGCATCTCTCATAAGATTTCTCCAGATGCTTCTAACATGAGAATCTTACAATAAATGTAAAGCAAAATCTGCTTTTTGCTTTGATCATAGTGTTTGCTCAAGCTATTTTTCTAGTTCCTAGTGCCAGAGAAAATGAAACTTTATTATCTACCCTATATGAAAATGATAGCATTTTCAAGAGAAAGCACAGTGGGCATACTGACTTTAGAAGTGGCTCTGTGATAAAAATCAACACGACATCTCTCCTTTTTTCCTTTAGAGCATTTATAAGAAAGGCACTCTGTTTGTTCTATCAAAGTTTTTAGTCTTAATTTCATCATTTCTCCCTATGGCAACAGCTAACTATGAATGCTGTGTGTCTGTATGTGTCTGTGTGTGTGAGAGAGAGACAGAGAGAAAGAGAGGGGGAAGAAGAGAGAGGGGGAGAGAGATACAGAAGGAGACAGACAGGGACAGAGAGGGGTAAAAGAGAGGAAGGGAGCGAGATGGAGAGACAGCTACATAGACAGACAGGAAGAAGAAGAGACGGAGGAAAAGAGAAATACACCTTTGAAAAAAGCAGGTGCACATGGAATTGTGGTTTGTTTGCCCTAGTTGTGCTTCCTTTTCCTGACTTTTATTAACAGCACTTGAAAGTGACCAAATGCAAAAAAAATAAAGAAAAGAATCTGTTAGTCTGGAAGTACCTAGCTCCTGCAAGTGTTGCTTAATGAACATGATGAAGTCAACCAACCAGAAATAAGTGATTTCTTCCCTTTGAGCTTTTGGCAAAAAATCCGAGTTTCGATTTCCACTGCTGTTCTGAAGACAGTGCAGACCCAATTCTTAACTTTGCAGCCCAAAGCTGCTCATCCCAAAGATTGCCGTTCCAGTAAAGGACACAGTGAGCGTAACAGCGCGTGGCACAGCCGTCAGGATCAGAGGCTTACTCAGGGATGATGGGCTCCCTCCGAACTGCCTCCAGGAGAAACCTGATGTGGCGGAGGCCCATATTTATTCTTTTCACATTTTATTTTTAATTAAATAATTAAGACATGTTTAAGAAATTCAGATAAGCAAAAAAGAATTGTAAAAATCACAAAGCATGGTGCGGTGGCTCAGGCCTATAATCCCAGCACTTCGGGAGGCCGAGGCAGGCAGATCACCTAGGTCACCTGAGATTGGGAGTTTGAGACCAGAACGGACAACATGGAGAAACCCCGTCTCCACTAAAATTACAAAATTACCCAGGTGTGGAGGTGCACGCCTGTAATCACAGCTACTCAGGAGACTGAGGCAGGAGAATTGCTCAAACCCAGGAGATGGAGATTGCCGTGAGCTGAGATCACACCACTGCACTCCAGCCTGGGCAACAACAGCAAAAAGTAGTCTCAAAAAAAAAAAAAAATCCCTTTTCCCTGAGATAACTACATTAATATTTTGGCTTCAAGTTTTCCCTGACTTGACATACAATCATCATAACAGTCCGCTTTACTGGGTGTGTGCCAGGAACCTAACATTTTTCTAAGCACTGTTCAGTGTTCTTCAATGACTTCTCCCAAATCCTAAACTGAAGGGACTTTTCTCACCATTTCACAGACAGGGAGCTGGAGACAAAGGAAGGTTCGATGCCTCCCAGAGGTAATGCAGGCATTGGAAACGCTTCACTGCTTCTTTGACCCTGCTGTATGGACACAGTATTCTTGTTGGTTCTTGTTCCGTTTTGTTTGCATTTGTCATTTTTGCTACAAGAAATAGAAACACCCTACACGTTTTTTGTCTTATGCTCTTTATTACTTAGTAACTGTGGTCGGCAAAAATCTAACAGGGCCCGCAAGAGCTCCCATCCCTGGTGTGCACACACACCTCCTCCCGATTCCATCACACGTCAATCCAGGGGCTGTCACAGAGAGAATCTGCAGATGAGACTTGAATCCCCAGATTAAGTTACCTTAAAATAGGAAGATTACGCAGGATGAGCCTCATCTAATGAGTCTTCTTGAAAGGACTGAGCATTTCCTCAGGTCAGAAAGATTCAAAGGATGAGAGGGACTTGACGTCAGGGATATTATCTACTACTCCTCCGAAGACAAAGAGGACCGCGTGGTGAGGGAGGCAGGCGGGCTCTAGGAGCTGAGAGCAGCCCCCAACCGTCAGGCAGCAAGGAAGTGGCCCTTCAACCCATCTCCTCAAGGAACTACCTCCTGCCACAACCATGTGGGCACAAAAGAGAGCCCTGACCTCCAGAAGAGATTTCAGCCTGGCCAGCACTTTGATCTCAGAGAGCCTGGACAGAGAAGCCAGTTGTGCCAATGCCCAGACTTCCCACCTACTGAAGCCTGTGAGCTCATAAATGGGTGCTGTTTCAAGCTGCTGAAGAAGTGGTTATGTGCTATGCAGGAATAGAAAAATAATACAATAATATGTCATGAATACTTTTCCAATTCCTAATCCTACATCTGCAGTATCGTTTGAATGACGACATGGAATTCCTGTATACGCATGCACTGGAATTGATTTCATCTCTGCCTTGTTATTGCCCATCTTTGCCGTTTCCACTCAGTTTGCGATTTTACGCAACATTGTAATGAACATTTTACTGGTAAGTCTGGGCACACGTTCTTTAATTTCTAGAAGTGGAGCTGCACATTCAAAGTGTAAGCCCATATGTTTTTGATTCGAGTGACGAATTGTCCTCCGGAAAAGCCGCACCGATTTACTTTCCATTGGTCACTTATGAGCACACTTATTTCCCAGAACATTCCGACACGGGGTATGTTTCAGGTCAAGCAACAAACCATGTCTCCTCTTCTGGCATTTTAAAATTACTGGTGTAATTTGACTTTTTTTTTTTTTTCATGAAAGGCATTTGAATTGTTTTCTGTGAGTGTGTATGCTTGTATTGGTTCGAACTTTTTTTTTTAATGTTTAAATTTTTAAAATTTGTATTGGGTACATAATAAGTGTACATATTTAAGAGGCACATGAGATATTTTGGTACAGGCATGAAATGTGTAATAATTACATCAGGGTAAAGGGGGTCTCCATCACCTTAGGCATTTATCATTTCTTCGTGTTATCAATAATTTAATTACACTCTTATTTTAAAATGTACAATAGATTGTTGTTTATTGCTGTGCCATCAAATACTAGATTTGTTCGTGAGTTATTTTTTAATTTTTATTTTTGAGATGGAGTCTCATTCTGTCACCCAAACTGGAGTGCAGTGGCTCCATCTTGGCTCACTGCAACTTCTGCCTCCCAGGTTCAAGTGATTCTCCCGCCTCAGCCTCCCGAGTAGCTGGGATTACAAGCGTGCGCCACCACACCTGGCTAATTTTTGTGTTTTTAGTTTCACCATGTTGGCCAGCCTGGTCTTGAACTCCTGGCCTCAGGTGACCCGCCCTCCTCAGCCTCCTGAAGTGTTGGGATTACAGGCGTGAGCCACGGTGAACGGCCAAGATAAAAGCCATTTTAACTAGGGTGAGACGATTTCACATTGAATTTTTGTTTTGTTTTGTTTGAGATAGAGTCTCACTCCATTGCCCAGGCTGGAATGCAGTGGCATGACCTCAGCTCACTACAACCTCCGCTCCCAGGTTCAAGTAATTCTGCTGCCTCAGCCTCCCGGGTAGCTGGCATTACAGGCGTGCACCACCATGGCCAGCTAATTTTTGTATTTTTAGTAGAGACAGGGTTTTGCCACGTTGGCCAGGCTGGTCTTGAACTCCAGACCTCAAGTGATCTGGCTGCCTTGGCCTCCCAAAGTGCTAGAATTATGGGCATGAGCAACCATGCCCAGCCTCACTGTAGTTTTGATTTGCAATTCTCTGATGATCAACGATTTTGAGCACGTTTTCAAATACCTGTTTGCCATTTGTGTGTCTTCTCTTGAGAAACGTCTTTTCAGATCTTCCACCCATTTTAAAAATCAGATTAGAATTTTTCCTGTTGCGTCATTTGTGTTGTTGATATATTCTGGTCATTAATCTCTGGTCAGATGGGAAGTCTGCAAATACTGTCTCCTGTCCCGTGGGCTGTCTTCACTCTGCTGATCGTTTCCTTTGCTATGAAGAAGCTTTTTAATTTGATGTGATCCCATTTGTCTATTTTCACTTTGGTTGCCTGTGCCTGTAGTGTTTTACTCAAGAAATAGCTGTCCAGACCAGTGTCCTGGAGGAGTTCCCCATTCTTTTTTTTTTGAGACAGAGTCTCAGTCTCTTGCCCAGGCTGAACTGCAGTGGTGCGATCTTGGCTCACTACAGTCTCCACCTTCCAGGTTCAAGCGATTCTTCTGCCCAAGCCTCCAGAGTAGCTGGGATTACAGGCACCCACCATTATGCCTAGCTAAATTTTGTATTATTAATAGAGACAAGGTTTCACTATTTTGGCCAGGCTGGTCCTGAACTCGTGACCTCAAGTGATCCACCCACCTCGGCCTCCCAAACTGCTGGGATTATAGGCATGAGTCAAAACTCCTGGCCTCCCCAGTGTTTTCTTGTCTTTGTTTCATAGTTTCGGGTCTTAGATTTAAGTCTTTAATCCATTTTGATTTGATTTTTATACATAGCTGGTTGGAACGTTTTCTATCACAAGTGACAGAATGTCACATTTGCTTAATCAAAAAGAGAATTTATGGACTCACAATTAAAATGTCTACTTCTAAAGAAAAAGCTGCTTTTAGCTATGATCAGAACCCAGACCTGTAAACTGTCTTTTTTTGTTTTCTTTTGTCTGTCACATAGGCTGGAGTGCATCGGCACCATCTCGGCTCACTACAACCTCCACCTCCCAGGTTCAAGTGATTCTCCTGCTTCAGCCTCCAAAGTAGTTGAGACCACAGACACATGCCACCATTAGCCTGGCTTTTTGTATTTTAGTAGAGACAGGGTTTCACCATGTTGGCCAGGCTGGTCTCGAACTCCTGACCTCAGGTGATCCACCCACCTCAGCCTCCAAAATGGTGGGATTTAAACTGTCTTTTTAAAACAAGTGTTTCCCTCATCTCTATCTCCTTCTGGAATGCTTAGTTCTCTGGTTTCACAAGATGTTCTCTGGCAACTCCAAGCTTATATCTCTTTAATGTCAAACTCAACAGAAAAGGGAATCACTTCTTCCTGCTCATTCCAGAATACATTCTGCGATTAGCTTTGGCCAACTTGATCACGTGTCCATCTCTGAACCAATTACTTTATTTTTGTTATTTTATTTTATTTTGAGATAGAATGTTACTCTGTTGCCCAGGCTGGAGTGCAGTGGCATGAGCTCGGCTCACTGCAACCTCTGCCTCCTGGCTTTAAGTGATTCTCCTGGGTCAGCCTCTCTGGTAGTGGGATTACAGGTGTGTGCCACCATGCCCAGATAATTTTTATATTTTTAGTAGAGACAGGTTTTCACCATGTTGGCCAGGCCGGTCTCAAACTCCTAACCTCAGGTGATCCACTCACCTCAGCCTCTGAAAGTGCTGGGATGATAGGCATGAGTCACCATGCCTGGCCTGAAGCAATTAATTTAGCTCAATAGATGTGATCCTGCTGATTGGATAGGCATAGGTCAAACGCCCACTCTTAGGCTGGGGCATCCAGCTGCCTTACCTAAATCACAGGGAGCATTGATTAGCTAAGGAAAATCAAGGCACAGTCACCAGAAGGGAGAATGGATGTGGAATAGGAACGAACAAGAGCTGTCCTCGAAAGAGTCTGCCGCTCACTGTGCCAATTTTATTCATTGGATGTTTATCTTTTCATAATACTCTTTAGAACTCATTATAAAATAAGAACATCAACTTTCTCAAGGTTGAGGTAGGAGAATCACTTGAACTCGGGAGGCAGAGGTTGCAGCGAGCAGAGATCGCGCCACTGTACTCCAGCCTGGGTGACAGAGAGAGACTCTGTCTCAAAAAAAGAAAAAGAACGTTTACTTTGTCTTAGTTATAATACTTCCATTTTTTTTCTTAGTTTGTGGGCTGTCAACAGCAATTATTATTTTTTATACACATAAGTTTTAAATCTTTATGTAGTCAAATTAACTTTTCCTGCATGCCTTCTGCCTTTAGTGTTAGGCTTAAGAAGGCACTTTCACATGAAGATTATATATTTGCCAATATTTTCTCCTAGGGCTTTTATATTTTCAGTTTAATATTTAATCCATCTGGAATTTATGTTGGTACAAAATATGAAGCCTATCTTCCCCCATGTTTAGTGATTCATTCCAACATAATTTGTTTAACGATGCATCCTTTCCCCATGAATTGCTGATACTTTTTTTTTTTTGAGATGGAGTCCCGCTATGTCGCCCAGGCTGGAGTGCAGTGGCACAATCTCGGCTCACTGTGACCTCCACCTCCCGAGTTCAAGCAATTATCCCACCTCAGTGTCCCAAGTAGTGGCTGGGATTACAGGTTTGCGTTATCATGCCAGGTTAATTTTTGTATTTTTAGTAGAGATGGGGTTTCACCATGTTGACCAAGCTGGTTCCAAACTACTGACCTCAGGTAATCTGCCTGCCTTCACCTCCCAAAGTGTCAGGATTACAGGCGTGAGCCACCACACCTGACCAGATCCCTTTATTATCATATACTGAGATTTTTTTTTTTTGCTTGCTTACTTATTTATTTGAGATGGAGTCTTGCTCTGTTGCCCAGGCTGTAGTGCAGTGGTGCAATCTCAGCTCGCTGCAACCTGTGCCTCTCAGGTTCAAGCATTTCTCCTGCTTCAGCCTCCTGAGTAGCTGGGATTACAGATGCCTGTCACCACGCCCAGCTGATTTTTGTGTTTTCAGTAGAGACAGGATTTCACCATGTTGTCCTGCCTGGTCTGGAACTCCTGATCTCAAGTGATCTGCCCAGCTTGGCTTCCCAAAGTGCTGGGGTTACAGGCATGAGCCACCATGCCAGGCAGCCTTTCATTATTATTATTATTATTATTATTATTATTGAGATGGAGTTTCACTCTTGTTGTCCAGGCTGTAGTGCAATGGCACGATCTCAGCTCACTGCAACCTCTGCCTCTCGGGTTCAAGCAATTATCCTGCCTCAGCCTCCTGAGTAGCTGGGATTACAGGCACCTGACACCACGTCCGGCTGATTTTTGTATTTTTAGTAGAGATGGGGTTTCACCATCTTGGCCAGGCTGGTCTTGAACTCCTGACCTTGTGATCCACCCACCTCAGCCTCCCAAAGTGCTGGGATTACAGGCATGAGTCACCACGCCTGGCCCATTATTATTTTTAATTGACATAATAATTGTACATAATTATGGGGCATAGGGTAGGATTCTGAAACATGTACTCCTATGAGAACTTCTTTAGCTTCCACATGAGTGAGAATGTGTGCTCTGTACCTCTCTGTGCCTGGCTTATTTCACTGCATACAGTGAGCTATTTTATATTGGTGCTTCAGTTTGTTCTTTGTATTTATCTTCACTGATCTTTCCTGTAAGGCCTAACCTAGAAAACAAGTACACTTATAATTACCAATTAACTATTATATTATTACAATTTAGGCTAAGATTGCTTTAAGGAGTTGTGAAAGTAGTGGCTAAAATAGGGTATTAGGTGTGGTCACACCATCTTGCACTTCTTGCTATAGAAGAAAGCAGAAGTTCACTTGCTTTCACTCTCCCTCTCTCTTCACCTCCCTGCTTCTATTGGCAAAGCCCAACTTTTGCAAATGTCTTGGGGTTTTTTTCAACATAGGAGGAAAAGTACCCAAGAAATAGACATTGCTATGCACAAGGGTCAAATAAAACGAGTGCATGAAACAAGTCAAATCAAAACCAGCTCCCTGACCATACATTCTCACATCCTCTGTCAGAATAAACGCACGTCATCCTGGGAGCTGAATTGGTTCATACTAAAAGTAAGTTAGTGTGGCTTTGGTTTAGGCTCAGGGATTGAACACCTGATTCTATTCTGTTGGTTGCCTGTGTTTTTATTGATTTTGCTTTTTATACCTTCTGCTTCTAACAAGATTATTTGTAGCCAGAAAGAATGGCTGCAACAGCGACTCCTTGAAGTAAATAGAATTTATGACAACTGCTACCCAAGGAGATTCGGAAGACGTATGACATGGCCTGTGGCTGCACCATGGCTAACGACTTACGCTGTGGCCGGATGCACGAAGGTGAGGGGGCCAGTCACAGTCCCTCCCTAAGGAACTGGGAAATCCGGAGAAGCTGAAGCACTGGCCATCAATGGTGCAGCTGAGCTGAGCTGAGGCTGAGCTGTCGTGACTCAGGGGGCAGGTGTTCAACAGCTGTTTGTTGAGTGGTTGAGTGATGTCCAGATGGCACAGAAAGGCTATGAGGGCTGCTTGTAAGCCGAAGTTTTGAGGAAGCTGCAACTGTGAGTAAGGAGAGGCTACTGTCTGGCAGCGAGGCGTGGGCAACTCAATAGAGATGTGAAACAAGACGCAGAAATGTCATGAAACAGCCGGCGGAGTCAGGCAATCCCCTGAATGTCCTGTCTCTGATGGTTTCTCAATTCATTGCCTCAAATTGCACCCGCTGGAGCTCTGCACTGGGTGAGGCTCAGGAGACAATGGTGGTACCAGAGAAGGGAGACCCCCCATGCTTCCAAGTCTAGTCCACACCACAGGCACCTTTACAAAGAGTGCCCTTGCCCCTCTTCCAGAGGGCTCTGGAGGTGAAGAGCCAACAGACAAAAATGTATTTTGGAAGACATAGTTAACTATCCCTTAGATGCCTGCTGTATCGGTTAGGTCATTTATTTATTTATTTTAGCTGCAAAGGAGAAACACATAGGGTCACTTTTTGGGGCAGGAGTATATTGCAAGCATACCCAATAATGTGGGAGGAATCACCTTACCTGAATTCGTTAGCGACCATCACTGGGGCTCGGCACAGGGGCTGCAAACCCAGTCATTACAGGAGCCAGGCAGAAAACTCATGGGTCAGGCATGAGAAAAACATCAGGATGCCCTCTCGTTCTTTTATTTTTTCAATTTTTTGATAGAATTATGAGAGGTGGCTTTTGGCTACACGTAATACAAATAACAGAAAACCCAACAGAGTGACTTAAACAATGTAAGACTTACTAATATCTCATGCTCCCTGAGTCTTCTGTGCCAGCCACCAAATTAGTCTCATTCTAAGCTGGTTCTTATCATGGTTGCCAGCAGCCATCAGGAGCTATTACAGCTACAGGCTTCCTAACTCATGTCCACTTTGGGAGCACGCAGCTCTATCAGTCATCACACACGTGTCCTTTCCTCTAGTCTGGCCCTCTAGTCTGACTGGGTCAGCTTACTGCGTTTGTCCACTCCTGGACCGGTAACCACAGGCGCCAGGTAAACTTCATGTCCTGAAAGGTTAGAGTCTGCATTCCTCAACTAGTCACCATGAAGCAGCATGTGACTAGTACTGGTGTTAACTAGTTCCATCTGGGAACAAGGATGAAGTCAGGTTCTCCTGAGCTACATGGGAAGCTGGTAGGGGCAGGAGTGGGCTGAGGAAGACAAATACCTGAAGAGAATAATGGATTCTGTTTGAAAAAAAAAAAAGAGTATGGATGTTGGCTAATTAGCCAATCATACCCATTACATTTTAGTATGGAATGGGGTTGCTGGCTGGCTGTGATGGCTCATGCCTATAATCCCAGCACTTTGGGAGGCCGAGGCACGTGGACCACCTGAGGTCAGGAGTTCAAAACTAACCTGGCCAACATGGTGAAACCCCACCTCTACAAAAAATATAAAAATTAGCCTGGCATGATGGCGAGTACCTGTAATCCCAGCTACTCGGGACACTGAGGCGGGAGAATTGCTTGAACCTGGGAGATGGAGGTTATGGTGAGCCAAGATGGCTCTATTGCATTTCAAACTGGGCAACACAGCAAGACTGTTGCTCAGAAAAAAGGGGGGGGATTGCTGGTAGAGGTTACTGCAATGATGGTGTGAACTAGACTATGTTGTCCACTACAGTAGCCAATAATCACAAACTACTTGAAATCTGCCTAGTGTAAGTAAGGAACAGAATTTTTCATTTTATCTAATTTTAACTAGTTCGAATAGCCACACATAGGTAGTGGCTCCTGCACTGGACTGTGCGGATATGGAAAATTTTCTCTATGATAAAAAAAAAAAATAAGACAACAGTCGGGGGGGAGCTTAGGACAGCTAGAAAGTGTCTGCCATCCACAGACAGTGGCTGCTGCTCAGTGTCAGCAGATTGTGGCTATGGGGGGACAAATGTGTTTCCATTACCTGTTGCTACATAACAAACCGCCCCAGGATTTAGTGGCTTAAAAGAGCAACCACGTTATTTGTTTATAATTCTGCTATCTGGGCTGAGGCTCAGCAGGGTCTCCGTTCTTCTGCGGGTCTTGCTGGTGGTTATTCCCATGGCTGCCTTTAGCAGGCAGGTCATCTGGGATGCTGAGAATCCCCTCTCCATAGAGCTGCAGTCTCCTCCTCAACATATGATGGAAGGTAAGTGGACCTCTAATATCATTGTTCAGGACTCCCCCAGTCACGAACGTGGAAGGTATCAGACTTTAAGGTGGTGCCCAGACCAGGCCCAGAGACACTTTTGACATATTCTCTCGGTCAAAGCAGGTCATGGGCAAGCCCTGTGGCACTGTGATCTGTGAGGAATACATAAATTGAATACTCTGGGGCATGGTTCAAAGTGGTGGGATCCTACTAATGTAACAGGTAATCATGAGTCCAGTGTTGCCAGAGCTCATATTTATTTTCCCCAAATAGCAAACAAGGTATCAAAATTTACACATGAAGCCTTTCAAATTGTAACTGTTAGTTCACTTTCTTTTGGTACCAGCTTTATTGAGGCACATTTGCATACTATTTAATTCACTTACTTAAAGTGTAGAATTCAGTGGTTTTTAGTACATTCACAGAGATGTGTACATCTTCCCCTCCCCTCCCCCAGAACCAGGAAAGTGTACTAATCTGCATTGTCTGTATGGATTTGCCTATTACCTATTCTGGCCATTGCAAATGAACATGACCTTGCTCCGTTTTTTTTTTTTTTTTTTTTTCTTTTTTTAACTTAGCTTTAGTCTTCTTCTCAAATGAGGCAATGCAAGTGGATTAGTTTGCTAATTAGTTTGCTATCATCCAAAAATGGCCAGCGTACTGAGCAGTGTTCGGACACTGGGCTATCACATGATTCAAGTCATTTTCTTTGCTTTCATTACATGTTTAATGTTAATTTTATTTTAGACTTTGCCTGGGTGTCAGTGCTATCAGTCTTAGAACAAATACTCAAAGATTCTGTCTCATCTACCAATTGCAGCTACCAACTGTAAAGTGGAAGCAGCACTGGACTCAAAATTAGATATACGCCTTTCACTGAAGTTTATGTACTATTGCTTTCTTATTTTTTTTTTTTTTATTTTGAGATAGTCTCACTCTGTCACCTTGCTTGAGTACAGTGGCGTGATCTTGGCTCACTGCAACCTCCACCTCCCAGGCTCAAGCGATTCTCCTGCCTCGGCCTCCTTAGTGGCTGGGATTACAGGTGCGTGCCACTACCGCCTGGCTAATTTTTGTATTTTTAGTAAAGACGGGGTTTCACCATGCTGACCAGGCTGACCTCGAACTCCTGACCTCAAGTGATCTGCCTGCCTCAGCCTCCCAAACTGCTGGGATTACAGGTGGAGCCATCGCACCACTGCACTCCAGCCTGGGTGACAGGAGCAAAGCTCCGTCTCGAAAAAGAAAATTGGTGTGTGTGTGTGTGTCTATATGTACATGTTCAAGGACATATATTAGGATCCAATAAGTTAGGATCCTAGTATATGTCCTTGAACATGTACACATAGACACACACACACGTATATATATACACACATGTATATACACATTTATATATACATATATCCATACACACATATACATATCTGTGTGTATATATATATACACATACGCACATACACACATATATATGAGAACATAAGGTGACTTGCATCATTTACATTCAACAAATGGTCAGTCATTCACTTATTCAGTTAATTTTACACCTTTATCATTGGCAAGTGCTGTGCTAGCCTCTCGAACTCTAGCAGTGGCTAAAACAAAGATCCCAGCCATCCTGGCTTTAAAGACAGGCATTCAGTAGTTGCACGGAATAAGTATAAATTATAGTGGGTGCTGTGGGAAAAAAGTGTAGGAGTTACAAGGCCATAAAAACAGGGGGAGCAGATCTAGTAAGGCAGAGTTGGAAAAGTCATATTTGAGCTGACAGCTGGAAATGACAAGCATCAACAGACAGGTGGCAAAGGCCCAACTTGGGCATTCCATTATTCTCTAATTAGACATTTATTAAATACAGTGCCTGCTGTGTGGCAGCACTGTGCTGACCATCAGCCTATCTGTCGGACATTTAAAACAGTTTTCAAAAAGAGAATGCATGCAACTTTGAGACTTACCGGCCGGATGACTTCTCCAGGTGACCTACTGGCAAGCCAACTTCCCAGGTACTGGCTCCACCCTAGTCTTAGCTGGAGATGAGGATGAAGGAAGAGGTGGTCTTACACTAATTGAATCATTGCAGCAGCTGTGGGTCCAGATTCCTTTCTTGCTTTTTGTTTTGTTTTGTTTTTTGAGACAGGTTCTCACTCTGCCACCCAGGCTCAAGTGCAGTGGTGCTGTCACTGCTTAATGCAGCCTCCACCTCCCGGGCCCAAGTGATCCTCTTGCCTCAGCCTCCCAAAGTGCTGAGATTACAGGCGTGAGCCATCATCCCTGGCCTGGGTCCCAATTTCTGAAGCCATGCTGAGGGCTATTTTTGGACAGCAGTCTTTCACCCCTTTATGCCAGGCACTGTGCCAGTGGCAGAGGGCATAGTGAGGAACAAAACACAAGAGAATCCTGCCATCAGGAAGCTTACACCTGTGAACAGGTTGGGGAGATAAATGAATAAACTGAAAAACGTAACAGGTAATAAAGAGGAGTAACATGTTGGAGTGGGATACCTGGGCCTTGGATGGGCTGGTGAAAAAATGTTTCCTGAAGTCAATACTTGGGTGGAAGGTTGAAGGATGATGAGAGGTCAGCCAAACAACAATGCATGGTTTAGGGGCAGTCTCTGGGAAAGTCAGACACAGGCTGGAGCTTGCCCTGTTCTAAGCCGGTGATTCTCAGTGGGGGCGTGTTTGCCCCCAGGGGACCTTTGGCAAAGTCTAGAAAACATTTTCGGTTGTTAACCTGAGGTGGTAGGGGGTGGAACTGGGCATAGTGGATACAGAGGCCAAAGTTGCTGCTGAACGTTGTGCAACGCACAGGACAGTCCCGTGGCTCAAAATGCCAACGGTGGACCGGGTCGTCTCCAGGACTGAACGCCAGGGCAGGAGCACGGGGGCAGCTTGAGCAACCCCGCCTGCAGAGCAGCCTGTTTCAGTGTGAGTCTGGGCTGCCTACTGGGCCCCACTGATGCCCCAGGCGGGCCAGGCTCCTGCTTCTTTGTTTAATCTCCCTCAGTCCGACTGCGTGCAGTGGCTCATGCATGTAATCCCAACACGCTGGGAGGCCGAGACGGCATCGCTGGATGCCAGGAGTTCGAGACCAACGTGAGCAACACAGCGAGACCCCGTCTCAAAAAACTGTTTAAACATTAGCTGGAGGCAGTGGCGAGCGCCTGTGGTCCCAGTTACTCGGGAGGCTGAGGTAGGAGGATCGCTTGGGCCTGGGAGACTGAGGCTGCAATGACGTGTGACCGCATGACTGCACTCCGGCCTGGGCGAGCGAGGGAAACCTTGTCTCAAAAAAGCAAAAAGACACGCTCGGCGGCCAAGCTCCAGGATCTCCAGCTCCCGCAGCAACGCGATCATCCGGAGAGCCTGCCACCTCCCCGCCCAGTTTCCGGGGCGGGGCCGGAAGTTCCGGCGAGTGGGGCGTTGAGCAGCGGCGAGCCCGCCCAATAGGGACAGCCCAGGCCCGGCGGTCTCGCGAGAAGGGCGGCGGCCGTGGGGTCTGGGAGAGGCGACCGGGCGACCGTGAGAGGCAGCTGGCGGCCTTGCATGGAGGGTGCGGGCGAGCGGGCGCCGCTGCTGGGCGCGCGGCGAGCTGCCGCGGCGGCGGCGGCGGCGGCGGGGGCGTTCGCCGGCCGGCGCGCGGCGTGCGGGGCCGTGCTGCTGACGGAGCTGCTGGAGCGCGCGGCTTTCTACGGCATCACGTCCAACCTGGTGCTGTTCCTGAACGGAGCGCCGTTCGGCTGGGAGGGCACGCAGGCCAGCCAGGCGCTGCTGCTCTTCATGGGCATCACCTACCTGGGCTCGCCGTTTGGGGGCTGGCTGGCCGACGCGCGGCTGGGCCGGGCGCGCGCGATCCTGCTGAGCCTGGCGCTCTACCTGCTGGGCATGCTGGCCTTCCCGCTGCTGGCCGCGCCCGCCTCGCAAGCCGCGCTCTGCGGGACCCTGCGCCCGCTCAACTGCTCCGAGCCCTGCCCCGGTGCCGCCGCCCGCCGCTGCGCTCCCGCCACCTTCGCGGGGTTGGCGCTGGTGGGCCTGGGTGTGGCCACCGTCAAGGCCAACATCACGCCTTTCGGCGCGGACCAGGTGAGCCGCGCCCTCGCGCTCTCCTTGTCCCTGTCCAGCCTCAGCTTCTTCGCCTGCTCCTGCCTCTATCCTGCTCCGCCCCGGGGCCGCAGAGGGAGCCCCTGGCTCCAGGGGGCTTCTGTCTAGTGCAGAGGAAGCCTGAGAGCAGGTGGACCAAGACTGGAGGGACCGGTGTGATAGGTGCTGGAAGGGCGTTGCCGGGGTCGGGGTGAAGTCTACACTCTCAGTGATGACCACAGTGGCTTCAGAGAAAAGAGAGGCTGGGCGCGGTGGCTCACACCTGTAATCCCAGCACTTTGGGAGGCCGAGGCGGGAGGCTCACTTGAGCCCAGGACTTTGAGACCAGGATGGGCAATAGTGATCCTTGAGCGTACGAGTTGGAGGCTGCAGTGAGCTAGGGTCACACCACTGCACTCTAGCTTGGGCAACAGAATGAGACCCCATCTCAAAAATAAATAAATAAAGTTTAAAAATAGACTGGGCGTGGGGGCTCACGCCTGTAATCCCAGCACTTTGGGAGGCCGAGGCGGGCGGATCACCTAAGGTGAGGAGTTCGAGACCAGCCTGGCCAACATGGTGAAACTCTGTGTCTACTAAATACAAAAATTAGCCGGGCATGTTGGTGCGCGCCGCTTATCCCAGCTACACGGGAGGCTGAGGCAGGAGAATCGCTTGAACCCAGGAGGTGGTGGTTGCGGTGAGCCAAGATAGCGCCACTGCACTCCAAACTGGGCGACAGAGCGAGGCCCGATCTCTGAATAAATAAATAGGACCTTCTCTTTGTTCAGGCCATGTAAATTCAGACGGCAAGGATAGGCAAGAGTAGTTGTTGCAGGAGCTTTCCAGATACGGGGATTCGCAGGTGCAGAGGCCTAGGGCCAGGAAGCCAGGGAAGGGGAAGCCCCGTTGTTGCCCTAGCTTCTTTACAAAGAAGTGAAAAACACTCATGCCGCGTTTTTGTGGTTTTAAAGGAGTTTTGGGCTAGGTTGGGTAGGAAAGCTCAAATGAAAATGAGTTTGAGCCGGGCGCAGTGGCTCAAGCCTGTAATCCCAGCACTGTGGGAGGCCGAGGCGAGTGGATCACGAGGTCAAGAGATCGAGACCATCCTGGTCAACATGGTGAAACCCCGTCTCTACTAAAAATACAGAAAAAAATTAGCTGGGCATGGTGGCGCGTGCCTGTAATCCCAGCGACTCAGGGGGCTGAGGCAAGAGAATTGCCTGAACCCAGGAGACGCAGGTTGCGGTGAGCCGAGATCGCGCCATTGCACTCCAGCCTGGGTAATAAGAGCGAAACTCCGTCTCAAAAACAAAAAAAAAAAAAAAAGAAAATGAGTTAGCATCAAGCTGTTCCCCTGTAACTGCCAAGAAATGAGGGAGGAACCACTGCAGCTCTTCAGGAGGGGAGAGGAAATGGTCACCAAGCATTAGATGCAGAATAGGCAGCCTCTAAGAGCAATAGCAAACTCAGATCATTTCAGAAAATCAAAACTAAAGTGGGAAGTGAGGTGGCAGGCTGGGCCGGATCATGTGAGGAGTGTTAAAGCATTTGGATACAGTAGGGAGCTTTAATGGGTTCCAGCAGGGAGTGATAAGATTTATGTCATGTGCAGAGCAGGCGCTGAAGCTGGGGTGGCAGGTCAGGTCTACGTCTTGTTTTTTGAGGATTGGCAAGCTAAGAATGGTCCTTACATTTTTAAGGGTTGGAAACAGAATAATTTGTGACGAGTGAAAATTTTATGAAAATCAAATTTCAGTCTCCATAAATCAAGTATTTTTGGAACGTAGCCCCACCCGTTTCTGCTACACAGCCAGACTGCTGGGGCTGCTTTCACCAAGCAGTGGCCGAATTGAGTAACTGCGATGGAGACTAAATGTCTCATAAAACTGAAAACGTGAACTGCTTGCCCAGTCACAGAAGTGTGCAGATGCTTGTTATAGAGAATGGGTTATGTAGGGAGTGGTGACAACAGGAACATTAGGTGGAGTATCTCATAACTAGAGTGGATGCATTGGAGGTGGGGTGAAGTGGATGGTGCAGATAAGCTGTGGAAGTAATACCCCAGGCTGGGTCATCTATCATGTAAAGAGGTTTATTTGGTTCAGGGTTCTGGAAGCTGTAGCAGAAGCAGGGCGCCAGCATCTGCTCTGCTGAGGGCCTCTGGAACTGTCAGCTGTGTGGAGATCACAAGCACTAGGGGAAGTGAGAGAGAGGGAGGAGGAAGAGGCCAGGCTTATCAATGACCTCCCTCATAGGAGAATTCACTCCTAACTGCCACAGCCCCAAGCCTTTCTTCAGGTATCTATCCCCATGACCCCAACATCAGGCCCCACCAGCAACACTGGGGATCAAATTTCTTCATGAGATTTGGAGGGTCAGACATTGAAACCAAGGCATGTGAACAGTAGGGAAGGTGATTCCCTAGGCTTTTGCACTGATTGTGAGTGCCTGTTTTTTTGGAACATTTGCTGAGGGCTTACTATGCACCAGACACAGTTCTCAGTACAGTACTTGGTTAGTCCACATGACACACATGCTGATACGGTGCCCATTTTACTGATGGGGAAACTGAGGCTTGAGAGGTTAAATAATTGGACCAAAGTTACACAGCTTGTGTGTGACTGAGGCAGGATTCAAAGCCTGTCCTTTGAATCTGAGCTTTCACTCTGCCTGTGAAAGGCTATCCCATTCCAGTCAGACACCTTAGAGTGACATCAGAAGTCATAGTCTTCTAATAGAACAGTGGCATATGCTTACGTACTTGGCCAAATATGAACCTCACAGGAGTTATATCCATTTTACTGATGAGGAAACAGGCACAAAAAGAGATCACTTTCTTGTTGCCTACAGGTAGTGAGGGGTCAAGCTGGACTTTCATAACTGCTGCACTAAAATGGGCCCAGTGTGCCTGCGTTCTGTGATGTTTCTGCGGGGCTGGATCTCAAGGCCCAGGCTCTTGGCCTTGCGGTGCCATTGGCTCATGGGTCGACACTGAAGGAACAGGCTGGTAGGACAGTCAGTGTTTGTTTTTTAAAGACTTGGCCATGTCACACAAGCATACTTGAAAGCTTATGTTATGCCTCTTGCTTGTGCCGTTCCCACGTGATCTCATTTAAGCCTCACAACAGTTGATGTATGTGCTGCAGTTACACCTGTTACACAGGGAGCAGAAGCCTGGAGGGCTGGCTCCCAAGGCTGCACGGCAAGTGCATAGGGAAGCCGATGTGGGGCCCTGGCAGCCTAGTTTACAAGCTGGTGCTCTCCAAGAGGTAACAGACAAGTAACTGATACTTCTTAAAATGAGGAGGAAATGGTGCTGGGTTATCTCAAATGAATCTGACAGAATATGTGCTCTTTCATCCATAATTAAATGTGGATGTTGAGAGGAGATGTGCCTTCTTCCATAAGATAGCTGGCCTAGTGTCTTCCCGTGTAACACTCGTGGGAAAAGGGAAGCATCTGGATGAAAGGCTACTCACTAGACCTGGCCGCCCCCACGTCACGAGCTGAGTGATGGAATCCCAGCTGCTGTCGTGGCCCTTCTTCTTGTATACTTGGGATAGTTTGTAGACCACCTGTTAGCTAATAATGTACTGATGTTGCCTTTCTTAGGTGTGGTAATCTCATTTCAGTTAGAAGAATGTCCTTATTTCCAGGAGACTCATGATGAAATTTTGGGGGTGAAATAGGATGCTGCAGCTTATTTGTAAATAGTTCAGCCAAAGTAGGATTTTTTTTTTAAAGCCCAAGTCTCACTCTGCTACCCAGACTGGGGTGCCGTGGTGTGATCTTGGCTCACTGCAACCTCCACCTCCCAGGTTCCAGCTATTCTTGTGCCTCAGCCTCCTGAGTAGCCAGGACTACAGGTGTGAGCTACCACACCTGGCTAGTTTTTGTATTTTTAGTAGCGACGGGATCTTATCAGTTTGGCCAGTCTGGTTTCGAGCTCTTGACCTCAGGTGAGCCACCCGCCTCAACCTCCCAAATTTTTGGAATTACAGGCGTGAGCCACTGTGCTCAGCCAGAAGTATTTTTTGTATATAGAACAGAGAGTGCTGAGGATCTAAGTGAAGGGTAGAAAAGTGTGCATCTTGTGATTCAACTTTTCTATACATTTGGAATTTTTTTTAATGAAAAGAGAATGTCTACTGTTGAATATATAAGCTAAATGCAGTATAGCCATACAGTGGAATATTTTTCAGCCATAAGAAAAAAAATTAAGTACTGATGAGCCTTGAAAACATGACACTAAGGAAAGGAAGCCAGACACAAGTCTTCAGTTGTGTGATTCCATTTATGTGGAATGTCCAGAAGAGGTGAGTCTGTGGAGACTGGAGGTAGATGAGGGGTTGCCAGGGGCCAGGAGAGGGCGTGGGAGTGACTGAAAGGGAACAGGGCTTCCTGTTGGTGTGATGAAAATGTGGGTTTGGATAGCAGTGGTGGTTGTACGTCTCAATATACTAAAGACTACTGAATGGCACACTTTTAAAGGGTGAGTTTTGTGGTATGTGAGTCATACCTCAGCGGAAAAGCATCAGGGGAAGACCTACCCTTATCCCAGGATGCTTGCCCTGTGGCCAGGTGGCAGGTCCGCTCCAGGTGCTGCTGCGTCATGGCAGGAGGCCTGGCTGGGGAGCCTGAGGTATGCAGGCTTGAAGCATGCTCTGCTGTGCGCCAGGTTGGGATTAATTTGTCCCAGTCTGGTCCTTGTCATTTAGAGGAAAGCTATTTGTATTTTTAAGATGCTTTGTATGCTTCTTTGTCACTTACCTCTTCATCTCCGTGGTAGAGCCTCTGGGAAACATTCTGATAGGAGAGATGAATGGGGTCAGGCTGCATAGCTTTGAGGAGGCCTAGTTGGCTTTTGAAACAGGATGTGTGAGCTGTACGTCCAAGGGAGATGTATGTTCACGTAAATCACGTCAGGCCCATATCTTCCCCCAGCGCTTCCCCATTTTCAAAGCTCACAATCATTCTTGGTGGATGGATTATTGAAATGGTGACCTGAAAGAAGAAAATCTTATTTTACAGATAAGCAGAGCAAATGATGCATTTTTTTCTGGAGGAAAAACTGACACTCTGTATTTTAAGGAATTCCTCTGCCTGCCAGCTGTTTGGCTTGCTGTACACAATTCTGTTCTTGTAGCTTTTCTCCTCCAAATTGATTTTGGTGGTATCTTTTGACCAGTCACGTGAAAACCTTGTTTATCCTTGGTAGGGCGCATGGCTGCTGCTCACACAGTGATGTCATGCAGCCCCTGGGAAGGGAGGCTGTGGCCTGTCCTCCAGGAGCGAGGAAGCGTGTGATGATGTCCCTTCAGAGCAGCCAGCTTCCTTCGTTACAGAAATGCCTGGTGTGTGGCTGTTTACAGCTTAGTCTTTGGTTTATAAAGCAATTTTGATGGATTACTCTTGGAAGTTGAAAGAAATTGAGCACCACAATTACATAGGAAGTGAGGATGAAAGTCGTTTTAAGGTTAGGATTTTCCTAGACTATCAGATGCTGAGTTTTTCGTGCTTCATCTGAAGAGGACGTAGGTCTGAGACTGGGAAGATGTGTGCAGGGCCTCTGTGGAGCATGGAAAGGCCCGAGTACCTTTCAGGTGTTAGACAGTTTGTGTCTCTATTAAGTTTAGATATTATGTTTACTGGCCTTTTTATGCTTGTCAAAAAATTCCTTTTTGTTTGTTTGTTTTCACACTTGCAGTTTTGTTTTCTCAGTAACTATTTCTCTGCTCACATTTATCATGTTTCTTCCTGGTCCATGTCTAGTATTGCATGAGAATTGGTGCCTACTGTTGAGCAATATTTAAATGCATTGTGTCCCAGTGAAGAACTGTCTTAGATGTCTAAGAAGTTCTCAACTCAGACTTTTTATTCATTAGAGATGTCTGCATTTGGTCTAGGACCTCTGTTCAGTATTGTCATAGATAGAAGAGTTTAAACTTTTGAGAACATGATTTTGTTTTAAACTTAGATTTTGAGTTTGAAGTGGTGTTACTATATATACAATTAATTACCTGCCACCACAGTAGCCATGCTTAACCATTTGGATTTCAAACAAATCTCTTTTTGGGGAGCACACAATTGTTTTTTGTTTTGCTCTATTTCCTTTAGAGAGGAGTGCACAATTTTACACCTCTACCTTAACTTTTTAAAAATAGAGTTTAGAATAGTATATCAAATATGTGACCGCTATAAAGATGCATGTGCTTATTGAATATCATATCTTTATTTTTTTTCTTTTGAGACAGGGTCTCACTGTCACCTAGGCTGGAGTGCAGTGGCGCCATCACAGCTCGCTGCAACCTCCTCCCTAGTTCAAGGGATCCCCCCACCTCAGCCTCGCAAGTAGCTAAAACTGTAGGTGCACACCACTGCACCTGGCTGATGTTTATAATGTTTTGTAGAGATGGGGGTCTCGCTGTGTTCCCAGTCTGGTCTCAGACTCTTGAACCCAAGTGATCTGCCTGCCCCGGCTTCCTGAAGTGCTAGGATTCCAGACCTGAGCCACCATCTGTGGATCCAGAAACTAGATCTATTATTGGAATAAGAATGTTCTAACTCTTTCATAACCTGTGACTTAAGAATGAGACGGTAGAAGTTTTTAAGACAGCAAGAGAGCCTTTTTATGAGAATCAGCATCAGCCTTTCGTAAGTTTTTTGAAAAGAAATTTAGGAAATGAAACTCACTAGAAATGTCTCCGTTGAGTATAGGGCTCATTCGCACGGTGTCCTACTTAGAGGTGAAGATCCAGATGGGCAGAGAAGGCTTCTGGTGTGTCTGCCCCCAAATGACCTGTTTCCAACCTCTTGGACTCCATTGAAGTAGCCTCATGAACTGCATAAGCCTAGATGTTGCATGATTACCTCAGTGCTTTTGTTTGAATCCAGGAATTCAGTGATTTTTGAGAAATCCCTACCCTTATCAGAATTTCTCATGATTTCATTGATAGCCTGTCTAATCTAAAAATAATAGCATGTGGTTTTATCTTTAATCCGTGATTTCTTCTTTGCTTGAAGTTTATCAAGATCTCTGGTTCTCAGGAGACCAGATACAATCGGTGTGTGTAGTGGCTTGGCCTCACTGAACAAATGCCGCCAGCAGTGTTTCTCTTTGGGGCCTAAGTTTATTTGCGGGGTGCCTCATGGTACTCACATGTAGCTCAGTAAGGCATGGAGCTTTGTAACATTGGTTCTAACATTTACCTGTGAGTAGAAGTCAACTGGGAAGTTGTTTGAAATGCAGATTCCTGGGCCTGGGCCCCAGAGGCAGTGATTCAGCAGGTCTGGAGTATGGGTCCTGTGACTCTGGGTTTTTTTTTTTTTTGGAAACACAGTTTTGCTATTGTTGCCCAGGCTGGAGTGCAATGGCGTGATCTCGGATCACTGTCTCCTGGGTTCAAGCAATTCTTCTGCCTCAGCCCCGCCAAGTAGCTGGGATTACAGGTGCCCACCACCACGCCTGGCTAATTTTTGTAGTTTTAGTAGAGGCAGGGTTTTACCATGTTGACCAGGCTGGTCTCAAACTCCTGCCCTTAAACCTCCCAAAGTGCTGGGATTATAGGTGTGAGCCACCAGACCCAGCTGACTCTGTTTTTTTTTTTTGTTTTTTTGGATACAGAGTCACCTCTGTTGCCCAGGCTGGAGTGCAATGGCGTGATCTCACTGCACACTCCCACCTCCTGGGTTCAAGCAATTTTCCCACCTCAGCCTCTCGAGTGGCTGGGATTTAGGCATGTGCCACCAAGCCCAGGTAAATTTTGCATTTTTAGTAGAGATGGGTTTTCACCATATTGGCCAGGCTGGTCTTGACCTCCTGACCTCGTGATCCACCCGCCTCAGCCTCCCAAAGTGCTGGGATTACAGGCGTGAGCCATCATACCCGGACTGACTCTGTATTTTTAAAGAGCATTCCAGATAATTCCAAGGCAAGTGGTTCAGATACTTAGAAAAATTCTGTAGCAGGTGGTCCACATACTCAGAGAAACTCTCTAGGATTTGTTGGAATTTAGTGTAATTAAGTGAAACCTATCCAGCACCTTTACTAATTAAAAGCATCGGGTGCATTTTTGTGAAGAAATCATGGATGTTTCTGTAAACACCATGTTGATTGCGTTGCACTTAAAGGTTGTGATGACGACGGTAATTTTAACCACTTGACTATACATGTTTTTCATCCTTGAAGACTATCATATATTTTCAAGTGTCTTTCCCCCCTGTTATTTTAGGTTAAAGATCGAGGTCCAGAAGCCACTAGGAGATTTTTTAATTGGTTTTATTGGAGCATTAACCTGGGAGCGATCCTGTCATTAGGAGGCATTGCCTACATTCAGCAGAACATCAGCTTTGTCACTGGTTATGCGATCCCCACTGTCTGCGTCGGCCTTGCTTTTGTGGTCTTCCTCTGTGGTCAGAGCGTTTTCATCACCAAGCCTCCTGATGGCAGTGCCTTCACCGACATGTTCAAGATACTGACTTATTCTTGCTGTTCCCAGAAGCGACGTGGAGAGCGCCAGAGTAATGGGTAAGCCCTTAATTCTCATCTCAGGCTGTTTGGTAGGACTTATCGATCTCTTTATTAACATCCTTGCTTAGGTTTGTTGTGTGCTTACCGTGTGCTGGGCCTGGGTGAGCGGTTTACATGTTTTCTCTCCTCTGGCCTTGCAGTTCCCCAAGGAGGCAGGCGCGATATTATTATCCCCATCTTAAAGACAGGCCAGTGGCTTGATTCCAGATCTCATGCTTTAACCCCCACATTGCACTTCCTCTCACTGCCAGCGTAGACGGAAGCTCCTTTAGTGCCAGATTATAAAGGTCGAAATTTGCAGAGGGCGTCAAGGAGACAGAAAACATGCTTGATGCGTTTCTTTTTATTGTAAAAGGTTTTGAAACACATTTGGATGAAAAACTAAGCAGTTGCTAATGCTGTCAGTACCTGTCTCTACTCTTGAAAAAGTAAGCCACTGCCTCTTCCGTAAAGGTCAGCAATTGATCAGGTTGGCATGGGCTCAGCCATACAGCGGTCAGGTCTGTAACTCTGACAGGAAGGTACAGCCGTAGAATGCGAGATGCACTGAGGGTGACCAGATGATCTCATGGGACTTACCCAGTTTTAGCACCAAAGTCCCCTGAACTGGGGTTTTAAAGCTGAAAGTCTTGTGTCCTCAGAACCCCTCCAAGTCACTGGCTAACTATGGCTCATGCTTGGTGATGTTAGATGCCAGTTAATAAAGAAAAGGCCAGACCTTAAGCCCAAGAAGAGAACTCAGAAATTTTTGTGTTATTCTTTATTGAGGCATAATTTACAGGTAGTGAAATTTACCCCTCATTGCTGTACAGTTCTGTGAATTATGACAAACTCACTCAGGTTGTATAAGCACCAGTGCAGTCAAGGCATAGATCATTTCCATCATTCCAGAGAAGTCTCTGGGCCTTTTGTAGTCAGTCTCCTCAAGGAATGTTTTAGCAGCATAGAAATGCCTGGTGGCCAGCCTATCACTCAGCCATTGGAGGGAGCGTCCTGTGTCTCTGAGCTGTGCGTCCCGCTGTGGCATGGCACTGGCTGCTGGGCGTTCTGTCCAGGCCCACTCACACATCTGCCTCCCTGCAGCTTGCCTGTGTTTGTTTTGCTGATGTGCTTAGAGCCATAGTGAATGTGTCTAACATTCCTTCCACGTGGTAGATTGAAAGAAACTACACCAAAATAGCCTTGTGCGCCTACTTCTTTGCTCCAGGCTGAACATCTCTGATTTCTCCAGCTGTCCCTGTGTGGAGTTCTGGCAGATCTCACCAGTCTAAATGACCTATTGGAAATGCCGCTGGGTCACTGTGGCATTCAGACACATAATTCAGCACTGCAAATGGTGGGACGACACAAAGAATTTTTAGTAATTCAAGTATAGGAGGCTGAGGTGGAAGGATAACTTGAGCCCAGGAGGTCAGGTCAAGGCTGCAGTGAGCCATGATTGTGCACCACTGCACTCCAGCCTGGGCAACAAAGTGAGACCTTATCTCAAAAAAATAAAAAAGTAGCCCCATCTTAGCTGACACTAGTCTTTTGCCAGGGATTTATTTGATTAGACAAAAGTGGTGTTTCTGATCCTAGAAGTCTTTTTCAGGAACAGCCCTTAAAGTTTCAGTATCTGTGTGGGTGGTACCCCGTAGACATTTCTGCAAGAGAACAGCATTGTTTGGTAGACATATTTGGGTTTTAATGCACAAATGGCAGCGTGGAGAGGGTTTGGGTCAACTTTTACTTAGGAAACTGATTGTTTCCTGACTAATCCCTGAGGATTGTTTTGGAAAGTCTTCTTGGGCAAAAATAAGGGGAAAAACGTCGGGGCTAGCTTGGTGGTCTGGGGCATTCTCAGAATCTGCTGTTTGTATGAACTGGCTCTGTGATCTTGGGCAGGTTACTGATCTTGCCAAGCCCAGCCTTCCTTTTTGTGCAGTGGAGATGGATTCATCTCAGTTGTGAGGCCTGAGCACAGTGATGAGTGTGAGGCCCTCAGCAGGATGCCAGGCACATGATTAGGGCCCCAGCAGTGGCGACCGCTGTGATGAGGGTGCCTGCAAGAAGCTGGGCATCCAAAGCCTGAGGAAGCATGACGTACACGGCGTTTTTACAGTCATGACGCTTCATTTCATCTGGCCCAATCTCAGTTTCAGTCCAGGTGGACCTGTGTTTCGAAGATGATACAGTGCTTGATATTAAATGAGAAATGAAGGTACGTACTTTGAGATACGTACTTATTTGAGAACCTGTGAGAACCAGTGGACTCTCCCTGAAGAATACACACCCATTTATATGCAGCCTTCACAGAGACTCGGGGGCACAGGTATCCTGAAACCGGAGCCCATAAACTTTTGGGGGAGGAGCAGAGGGCTCTTGTGGGTGTTTGGGTGTCACTTGTGACCATGGCTTCATGTTGGACCCTTATACGTTGCAAAATAGTGCACTTAACAATATGTATAACCTGGCAAAGCATCCGATGCATATTCACTTGACAACTTTTAAATACTTTAATGATGTAAAGCGAAAGTAATATAACCAATAACTTTTCTGAATGATTCTTTGTGAGAAAATGGATTTGTTATGTGGTATTTAAATGTTTTTAGTGAAACATATTTAGTATGATGTGGTAAATCACTGATAGTATCTGTGTTAGGTACAAAAAGACTTTTAATTTCCTTTTTTGGAAAAAAAAAAAAAAAAAGCAGTACCTGAAGCTAAGAACGTTTTCAGGTGAGAGTATTTATAATGTCTTCGGAATTTATCTTCACTTTTGGGTGTTTTTGTTTCTGATTATTTTCCCCCACTAGACTAAGACCATCAGGACAGGTGCCCTCTCTCTTAAAAATGTACTCCCTTGTCCCCAGCCCCCAGGTAGAGCAATGCAGGGCCCGCAGCAGGTACTCGATCAACATTTGTTGGATCGAATTAGTTTTCTGGTCCAAAATTTGACTAAAATATTAAGTTATAGTTTTCAGCCCTTTTTTCCCCCCTCTGAATGTCCAGACTTAAAATGTTGACTTTATAAGATAAAAGAATTTAAAATAGTGGCATCATAGTAAAACAGGACATGAGTTGATAAACTAGAAAGTGGACAGGTGCCGTTTCTACTGGCTTCCCGCAGTTAAATGCAATCTTAATGGGACTTAACTCTCTCCAGTTACTTCTGGCTTTAGAGAATAATGTACACTTTGTTTTCCCATTTTACCCCTGAGATCCTTGGTGCCCACTCCTCATTAGAGTGTTTTGGAGCTGGGAGAGAGGGTGGAGCTCTCTAGTGGGGCCTGTTCATTTTCTAAATAATGAAGCAGACCCAGAGCGAGTAAGTGAAGCTCACTAGTACAAGAGCCGGGAATGCCAAGTCCATGTTCCTGCTGTGACCGGCAGACGTGAGGGCAGTGGCAGGGAGTGGAGGCGCAGGGGTGTCCTGCGGAGGTC
Source organism: Sapajus apella (assembly GCF_009761245.1). Taxonomy (NCBI): domain Eukaryota; kingdom Metazoa; phylum Chordata; class Mammalia; order Primates; family Cebidae; genus Sapajus; species Sapajus apella. The sequence continues at coordinate 86,881,581 of NW_022436942.1, read as the reverse complement.
AGGGCCTCAGGCTCTAAAGCCAAGACTGCCTGGGTCCAAGTCCTGGCCATACCTCGGGCACCCTTCTCATTCTCTGTGCCCAGGTGTCCTCCTCTGTGCAATAGGGCCCTGAGGAGTTTGAACACTGCACCGTTACTGAGGGAGCACGTAGGGCACAGTGCATTCGGCACTTCCCGTTTCCTGCACTCGGAACAGAGCCGGGGACATCCTCCTCTCATCACCACCATCACTGCCCTCCCCCTCAGCTGTTCCTTTAGCCAAGAGCCGACAGCTTTCCTCCAAGAATAGAACCCTGCCTCAGTCCTGCCGTGACTCAGTTTAAGCCAGCAGGGTTTTATTAGCAGCATTGGTATTGGCTGTCAGGTCTCGGTATTTGATAAATTAGCTAATTAAAAATTGACACAATCCAGTGCATTTTTTCACGTGTAATCCAGTGGCATGGCCGGTGTCCTTCCCAGCGTCAGGTGGAGCTGCAGGCTCTCCGCACTCAGAGACAGCCGAGCTGGCAGCACCGCTGGGGCTGAGCTCAGCCATGGTTCAGACTGTCATCACAGATCTTCCAGCCACGCAATTGTAATTTGACTAGAAAGTCCCTTTGTCAGCTGTTTTGGTCCATTCTGTGACACTTAGAAGTAGGTAGCTGTGTTTGGTGTGCACATTTAGTGAGTGATGGAATGAGTTGAAGCAGATCCCATGCAGTGAGCTGCTTTCCTACCTCCAAACGTAATTTGTGACCAAATAACTGATTGCTGGGAGGGGAAGAAAACTAATTCCTTCATTTTATTTCCCAAAGTGAAGGCATTGGAGTCTTTCAGCAATCTTCTAAACAAAGTCTGTTTGATTCATGTAAGATGTCTCATGGAGGGCCATTTACAGAAGAGAAAGTGGAAGATGTGAAGGCTCTGGTCAAGATTGTCCCTGTTTTCTTGGCTTTGATACCTTACTGGACAGTGTATTTCCAAGTGAGTGGTGACAAACAGGTTCAATTTCCTTTATCTTCCTATGAAGTCTTGCCCTAGCACTTGTTTTGGCCATTTTTAAAGTAGTTAGGACTAGATGATTTTTTTCCCATGAGTCTGTGGAATCTTGGAATTTTTGTTTTTAGTTATGGAGTCATTTTGGCTGCTTTAAATATTTTTAAAGCCTTTCTGAAAAAGAAGCTGAGAGCAGGTGTGCTTCTGGTTTTCCAGGCCCCTCTTGTTAATGTAGTATCTCCTGTGGATAACTGGCATTCTTTTTCAAAATCGATCTCCAGAGGACTTTACAATCACCAGATCGTTGACTTGTCTGTTTTCAAACTTAAGCCATTGTCTGTTCCTGGGAGTCACTGCTGTGTCGCATCTCAGAGTCTAGTTTAGGGGAGGGACAGGATGCTTAAGAGTGTCTGAAAGCAGCACAGGTGGTTCACATGTAATAATACTGCTTTTTATACCCAGATGCAGACGACATATGTTTTGCAGAGTCTTCATTTGAGGATTCCAGAAATTTCAAATATTACAACCACTCCTCACACGGTAAGAACAATTGTAATGATCTGAAAATTGTCATTTTGGGCTTATATAATAAATTGATTCCTTTTACCAACTGTAAATGTTTTATAAATGCTATCAGCACAAACAAAAAAGCACTGTTACTGAAATAGAGTTTTTACTTATTTTAGAGAATATTTTTTCATTGGTTGTATCATTGACAAGATTAGGTTGACCAACATCAGTTAAACGTTAGTTGGTATTTTTCACCTGATTATTTTCCCCTCAAGGCACAGAAAAGCAAATGCAGATTCCTTGAGAAATAAATCTTTTCCCAGTTTCATCGTCTCTAAACTGAAGAGGTTGTACCTTGGAGAGGAGCTGTTCTTTATATGCATTTCTCCCATCGAGATGTTTGTTCTCAAGACGGGATGACCTGTATTAGAGGGGAGTAAACACCTCCTGTGTTTCACCCCAGCTCCCTGCAGCCTGGCTGACCATGTTTGATGCTGTGCTTATCCTCCTGCTCATCCCTGTGAAGGACAAACTGGTCGACCCCATTTTGAGAAGGAATGGCCTGCTCCCGTCCTCCTTGAAAAGGATTGCTGTGGGCATGTTCTTTGTCATGTGCTCGGCCTTTGCTGCAGGTAAGAAGTGTTTCTGTTTGGTTTCTCCTCAGGCCTGACTTGGGCAGTTGTGGATTCAGAATTTAGTGTTCACACCTGGTCATGCCTCACGCTGCTCAGGAGGTGCCTATGCCTATCTGTAAAAGAGGATGTGTATCAGTTATTTGACACCACTGATTCTTTAAGATTATTTTCTTAAGGGTATATCCTATTTCTTCTGGTACTAAAACCATTGAACTTCTCTGAAAAGTGACTTTTGGACTGAGTTCAAGGAAGCTTGTTCTCTACCTACTGATTTAGAATTAGACTATTAAATGCTAAATAGATGCATTTTTATAAATTAAAGGTACTATATAATTCTCAAGGATGAGAATTGCACCTTCTGATTACTAACCTTGGGTTTATTAACAAGTGTCAGGGTGCCTGTGAGTCCTTTGAATTTTTTTGTAAAATTCTGCATGCATTTTTCTGGTAACAAAAATGTTTCTAGATTGTTATGGGCTCATGGGAAGCGTCTCCTCCCCCTACAAATCAACCTGATAAGAACGAATGCCGAAGTCTCTAAACTCTGATGAGGAGAGTTATCCTATTAAGGGTTTCCATTCTGTTTTCATAATTTGTATGTTCTGAAATGAGTTGTTCATCTTTTGCTGATAAAGCTGGGTATTGCTGACTTTCTCAATTATTTTGGAGTTCTTCCTTCATTAATATTTGAAAATTATTGAATGATAAAATACCTTAGTTACATAATAAGAAAAACTTGATATTCTTGAATCAACTATATATTATCTGCTGTTATGAGGACTTCAGTGTTAAGCACTGCTGAAGTGGAATTTAATATTCTCAAACAATGCTGCCTTCATAGCAGCCTTCATTTGCTTTTGCCAGACTGAACATATTGATACGGTACTTAATAGATTTTAAGAAATTAGTCCCTGGGCTTAAGAAATCTCTATTCTAGAGACTGGGACATTTTAGAAGACGATTGCATTTTCTTTTGTTCAAATAGTTAATTAAAGTGAGGTCGTGACTGAATGAAGTTTCTACCGTGTGCTTTCTTTATAATTCATCTTCTCTCCCAGAGCTGTGGCACATGGGGAAATAAGCATGGGCAGAGAAGAGCTGAATCACCGCAGGGCTCTTTGTGCAGGCTGCAGTCAGTGGAGTGCGTACGCCAATGGGCTGTCTGCAGGAATAGTCTTTGCGCTGGAGACTGTCTGCCTGTCTGTCCTACCTCCCCAAAGCGCAGGCCCAGCTTTGGCGTCAGACCTCTCTCTCCCCCTGTGTCTGTGCCCTGTCACCACACTGGTTGATGCCAAAGAAGGGAGTCCTCGTTCCCTCTCTGTGGGAAAGAAAATGTCCTTGGTCTCCAGAGGCTTTTCCAGTAGATACTTGGTTTGGGCTCCTTCCCTAACATCCTCTATTTCAGTTTCATAAATGGCTGAATCGCTTCTGTGGGCTGCCTTGAGAGTCATGCAGGCCATTCTGGTGGTTTCTATTTGCGCTTGTGAAGGAAACAAGTGCCAGACGAGTCACTGATGAGACTTCCCCATCGCGCTCCGTCTGTTCTGTCTTTAAAAAGTGCTGGCAGAATACACAATAGATGAAGTCCAGTGCTCACTGACGAGAGTCAGCGGCCTGGGCACTGTGCTTGCCTTCTTAGTGAGTGTTGGCGCCTGTGGGGAGGCAGGCACCCTGACCTAGTGTGACTGCAGCAGCCCCAGACCCTCTGAATTGGTGACACAGAAGTGCAAAACACACAGCACGTTTGCATTCTTAAAAAGGCTTTCTTTGCCAAGTGACCCAATATTGGAAAGAAGCTTTAACCATCAGTAGTTGCGAAGAGTTACATATATCTTATAATTTGACATGAGTACAATTTATTAAATTTAATATAAACAGCTGCCCATGTTTGATGCGGTTTCATTCCCACCTCTAGTGAGTATTATGTAGGGATGTTAGTAATCTTTGAGTAGAGACTTGAAGCCATCCTAGCAAACTAAAATTTTAATGCTTAACCACCTACACCCATAATCAATCACGGTCTTCCACTTACTGCTGTGCCTGGCGGAGGCCACGTTTTCTCTAAAGATCTTCAGATGCACATTGGGCAGGTCCAAGGAGCTTCTGCTTAGCTTAAGAAAAAAAGTATGTTAACTTGTTAGATTTAATTTTTCACCTTAAAACATTGTGTATGTGTTCTTAAATTACAAGAGTAAAAAGATGCTCATTGGAGAAGAGGAAACCTTAGAAGCGTGAAGGAGAGAATGAAGACCCACTATGTCCTTAGAGCTGCTCACTACTGTTATGTGCTGTTGGTCTTGTTTGTGTCTGTGCACATGCATCTTTTATGGTTTTGCAAAAGCAGAATTCTATTGTGTAAGCTGATCAGAGCCTAAGAAAAATCAAATGTAAGAAAGCTATAAAAGTATAATAAAAGTTATCAATGGCAAGAAGAGGACCAAAAGCGTGTGAGCTGTAAAGTACACATATGCACACACAGACACAATCGGAAACACTCAAGATTCCACCACCGAAGGAAACCCTCTAATAACATTGTGTAAATGGGTGGGAAATTATAAAAGCACATGATGTATGACTTATGTTTATACTGTCCTCTGTAACCTGCTTATGAAAAACTGTATCATTAATATTCTTTCATGTGAGACACTGAGGTGCATTCCTTCACTGTCGGCTGTTTTGGATTCTAGTTTGCACTGTTTGAGTAATCGTTACGGTGAAATGTTTTTACTTACCTTCTTAAATCCCAAGAAGTGTAGTCATTGGATCACATTAAGGCCTGTGGTGCATGTGGCTGAACTGTCTTGCAGGAAGGTAGCAGGCCCTTCCATCGTCCCAGGTGGGTGGGTGATCCACCTGAATCACTGTACCTGGTGGTCTGCTCTTCCCCATTTTCTGTGTCATGGGGACTGTGTTAACCACAGCTGTTGCTAGGCAGGAGTCACTCCTGGGCTTCAGAGCATGGATGGACATCCGGAAATTGAGGCAGAATCAACTGAGGACCTTTCTCAGGAAAAAAGGTTGTAGCTTTCATTAGAAGAGTTGAAAACCACTCATCTATAGCAAGTTTTTAAAACTTATACGTTCAACTTGTGGTCATTAAAAATAGATAGAAAACGAGGCCTAGGTTCGTCCATGATCCCACCATCCAGAGGTGACCACTGCAGCTGTTTTTGTATCTTCCTAGAGCATTTTCTGGGTATGTTCAAATTGCTTGCTTTAAAACAGGAATGGAACAAACTCCTCTCAGTTTATGACCTGTTTTTGTTTACTGAATGCTTACCGTTTTCCCATATCATTAGTTATTACATTTAAATTGTGCTTTCTAATAATTATACCATATTTTGTTTTTGAATGTTATATCAGTTTTAAAAATCAGCACTCTTAGGCTGGGTGCGGTGGCTCACACCTGTAACCCCAGCACTTTGGGAGGCCGAGGCGGGTGGATCACAAGATCAAGAGATAGAGACCACCCTGGCCAACATAGTGAAACCCCGTCTCTACTAAAAATACAAAAATCAGCTGGGCGTGGTGGTGCACGCCTGTAGTCCCAGCTACTCGGGAGCCTGAGGCAGGAGAATCGCTGGAACCCAGGAGGCAGAGGTTGCAGTGAGCCGAGATTGTGCCACTGCACTCTA
>NW_022436942.1:86771903-86875727 GCF_009761245.1 Sapajus apella | reverse complement strand
CAGGAGGCAGAGGTTGCAGTGAGCCGAGATTGTGCCACTGCACTCTAACCTGGTGACAGAGCGAGACTCCATCTCAAAAAAAAAAAAAAAAGCAAAACAGCACTCTTCTTACTTAAGATGTTTGATTCCAGTTTATTCTTATTTCAAACAAGACTCTGTCATCACCCTTATTCATACGTGTATATGCACTTGTCTTACTGTTTGCTGAGTGTCACCTACTGGATGTGAGAATGGTGGGGCGAGTGTCGTGTGTAGAATTCTCGTTTCCTGGCATCCTTACCGGTACTGATTTGTTTTCTGTTAATCTTTTCTTAGTTGAAGGGTTGAAAAATGGCATATTATTGTTTTAACATGTTATTAGTGATGTTTAAGATTCTTACCCAAAATTTCTCAAACTCTATCATCTCAGGTGGGTCATGGTCCAACTGGGTCCCCACAGAGTATAACTGTACATGGTTATATTCCGTGTACAGTTTGTGTTCCCATTTTTCTAACAGGTTTTCTTTTTTGTGTTGTTATATAATAAATCATGATTGTTTAAGGATTTTAAACTTTTATATCTTAGCTTATGACTAGTTTTCCCATTTAAAAAATTTCCCCTTGGGAGACCAAGATGGGTGGATCACCTGAGATCAGCCTGGCCAACATATTGAAACTTCATCTCTATTGAAAATACAAAAGTTAGCCAGGCATGGTGGTATGTGCCTTTAATCCCAGTTAGTTGGGATGCTGAGGCACAAGAACTGCTTAAACCCAGGAGGTGGAGGTTGCAGTGAGCCAAGGTCGTGCCATTGCACTCCAGCCTGGGTGACAGAGTGAGACTCGTCTTTAAAAAAAAAAAAAATTCTGTAATTTTATGTATGGAATCTTGCAACATTTTATACTTTTCTTTAGGTTCTGTATCTTTTATGTTAAGTCTATTGCTCTTTTATGTATTTTTGGTTCCTCATAGGTGGTATTTTATAAAATTCCATGAGTTTCAATGAACTATTTTCAAATGGCCACTCTTTGGCTTCAAATAATATAGTTTCTTTATCTGTCTTTATAATAATTTTCTCTCTTCCTCTCTTTCTTTGAGTCAGTGTTCGTCTCATCTTTAATTTTAATGGGACTGCCACTAGCAGCTCACGGTTAAGTTTAAAGTTTATCGTTGCCCACTTATCATGAACTCCTGACCTCAGGTGATCTGCCCACCTCAGCCTCCCAAAGTGCTGGGATTATAGCCGTGAGCCACCATGGCCAGCCCAGTTTGCTGTTTTCTAATTAAAGGATTAAGATATTGAGTCTGGGGCTGGTGAAACACTTGAGCCCAGGAGGTTGAGACCAGCCTGGCCAATGTGTCGAAAGCCCAAATCTTCTAAAAATACAAACATTAATTGGGCGTGGTGGTGTATGCCTGTAATCCTAGCTACTTGGGAGGCTGAGGCTGAAGAACTGCTGGAACCCAGGAGGTGGAGGTTGCAGTCAGCCGAGATTGTGGCCTTGCACTCTAGTCTGGCCGATGAGGCTTCCTGTATGGCCAAATAGCACTCTCTAAAAATGTTGTAGGTGAGTAGGATGATTCATGTATTATAATATTACCAATGATATTAATTAGATCCGTTACTCCAGGGGTCTTAAACTCCAGTACTGGCAAGGGGCCTGAAGGCCATGTGGGTGAGTGCATGTCCAAGAATAAGACAGTGGGTCTGTGGTGAATAGGAAGGCACAGGCAGGTCCTGTCCAAACACTTTGTAAAACATCATGTGGGCTTGAAACAAGCTTGTCAGAACGGAGCTCCATGAGGGCCCCGGACTTCGTGTCTGTCGGATTCCTGAGGTGTCCCTGGCATGCCGTAGGCCTCAAGAATTACTCATCATGAAGTCAGTCTGGGACCTGGGTTTCTAGTCGTGTCTGTAGTTTGTGACCTTTATGCCAAATAAAGCCATAATGTTTTTGTCTACTTGTTCTGACAAGGACGAAAAGAAGTGTATTCCTGTTAGACCCTAGCAGCTTGATGGTATTTTAATTAACATTAAAGATCATGATTTGTATTTACTCTGGACTCTGTGTGTCATCCACAGTGAAATAGCCCTTGGGTTGGAAGGTTGCAGATGTGGCATTGTTGAGAGTCAGGTGTGAAGCCCAGCCTCTGCTCTGTGAATTGTCTCAAAGTGTCATTTTCCTCATCTCCAAAGGAGCTTGCATTATTTCTCTTCCGGCTTAATGTGAATAATAAATTAGGTGCTGTCTGTAAATCAGTCAACAAAGGTGGCTCATCACACAAGGAACAATTCTTACATGACACCTATTGGTTATTTTGTTTTTTTATTCTTTTTCTCTCTTCTTGGTATTTTTTTTTGTCCCCTTTCCCTTTTTTTTTTTTTTTTTTTTTTGAGATGGAGTCTTCTTGCTCTTGTTACCGCAGTGGCGCGATCTCAGCTCACTGCAACGTTTGCCTCCTGAGTTCAAGCAATTCTCCTGCCTCATTCTCCTGAGTAGCTGGGATTGCAGGCGTCTGCCACGATGCCTGGCTAATTTTTGTATTTTTAGTAGAGACGAGGGTTCGCCATGTTGGCCAGGCTGGTCCTGATCTCCTGATCCACCCGCCTCAGCCTCCCAAAGTGCTGGGATTACAGGCATGAGTCACCACACCCGGCTACCTCTTCCCTTTATGATTGGTCTGATACATTCTGGCCTGTCCTCTCCTTTATTTAGAATCTTTGGGTTATATTACATTTTAGTTCTGTGTCTTAACCATTACGTTCAGTTTTGTTTCTGTTGCTCCAGCTGATAGAGGTGGATGACTGTCATCTGGAGGATTCGGCTCATTTATCCCAACTGTTGTGCTGATTATCCCAGTGTTGCATCACAGGCTCATTTTTATTGGGTGCCCTCTTGCCACATCACGGTCACTCAGCTTGAACCCTGCTGCTTTTCAGCCTGCCCCAGTCTCTCCAGGACCCTCAGTTGTTCCCAGGCAGAGTCACTTTCCCCGTGGCTCTGCCTCTCCGCCTCGCTGGCGTCAGGGGCTCCCATCCCGATCCAGGTTCCCGCAGCGTTGGCCGTGCACGTGCTTCGGCCACTGCTCCTCTCTAACAGCCTCACCAATAATTAGACTTACTTGTTTTCTCATTTCCTCTTCTCCTAATTCTTGATCTTATCATTTGTGTCTCTCTTAAGCCAACATCCCCTTAATTCCTTTGTTACCATTTCATCCTTAGTCTTCAGAGTCTGTGTTTTCTTGAATAATGAGGTAAGTTTTCTGCTAGAACTATGCCAGTAGCAGTAGTAGTATCGTTCCCATTCAGATGATGAAAACTACTTATTGTCCCCGTGAGTAGCCTTCCCTTGTCACACCCCCTGACAAGTGTCACCCCGAGGCTCTCCTTCCCTGTGAAGGAGAAATGTATTCGGCTTTCGTGTTTATTTTCAAAATACACCTGAATTTCTGCTTGAGTTGCATTGGTTCTGTTCCCATTCAAGGGCTGCGTACCAGTACAGTCAGCTGTGGTCCCAGGGGAGCAGGTGGGAGCTGGGGACCTGGGGTGTCCAGGGGAAGCCAGTGCTGCACAGTTCATCCTTGGCGTTTGAGGGCACTGATGGCAGGCCTAGGGGCACAGAGCTGTGGTTGCTGTCAGCTGCCCTGTCGGGGAGGAAGGCTGTCATTTGAGGACAGGGGGAGGAAGGCTGTCATTTGAGGACAGTCCCTACTGTCGCTGCAGCCTTGCCTGGTTAAGACGTCCTTAGATGCCCCTTTCCGGAGCAACTGAAAGCTCTAAATAGTTTGCTCTCCTTGCCTGGGGCTGCGTTCATGTTTCTCCAGTGGAGGGCGGGGTGGAAGGGTTGGGTTTCCCTTGATGCTCTTCCAGGGTGGGGCTACAGGTTTTCTGATGGAAGTAAGCTGTGGGTTGGCTCGAAGGTCTCTCTCTACCTTCATCTTTGGGAATGTTTTCACCTTGTTTGGCATTTCAGTTGAGATTCGAGGGGTGGAAAGTCCAGAGTTTATCTTCTCATCTCCCTGTGAATCAGAGCTCGGTCCTTTCTCATGCTCAGGTTTTAGATGGGACATTTTAAATATTTTCATTCCATTGTCCTCTGACCAGAACTTTGCTTTTCTTCATACTCATGTTTTAAAATAAACATTCTTTACATATGCTTTAAATATCAGGGTCTGTGGCCTAATTTGCAATAAAAGTGTTTTTTTTTTAAATAAAGCTTAGTGATATCTTTAATCTAAGGACGTGGACCGGCAAATAGATGCTTTTAGACTTTATTTCCATTGGTTGATTTTGTTTATAAAGTAGCAGCTTCTGCCCGTGCTTTCCTCGTGTCTTTCTGTTACACTTGGTAGGTGACCAGTAACTTACCCTGTACCTGCAGTGAGATCTCAGTGCTGCTGAGAGCAGAGGTAGGTTTGGGAAGTCAGCTTAATTTGTGGCAAAGATTAACCTCCCCTATGCAAGGACACCAATATCATCATCATCATTTGTTGTTAAAATAATAGATCAGTGGATCACCTTAGATCTATCACTGTGATTGGGAAAACATCTCAACATTACCTGCTGCTAGGGGAAATAGATAGCACTGCTATTCATTCTGCAGTTGGACTGTTTAACTTTCTCCTCCTCCCCTTTGCAAGAGACAAAACAGGTGTGAGTGAGCAATCCAGATATTTGATAACTAAATAAAACACATTGAACATCTGATTTTATATAAGATGCTATAAAAAGCTGAACTGAAGTAGGTGTGCTTTGATATGACCTCCACTCAGCCCACTTAGGAGGCTGAAGGCTGGGAGCCCCTTAGCCCTGGGGGCAGCTGTGATTAGACATGGTCCTTTCATGCATCAGAATCAGGTTTGCTACAAAGTCTTATAGCAAACATCAGTTTTTCAGATTAATTGTAAATGTTAATAAATGAATATTACACTAACCTACTTTTGAATTCTAGGAATTTTGGAAAGTAAAAGGCTGAACCTTGTTAAAGAGAAAACCATCAATCAGACCATCGGCAACGTCGTCTACCATGCTGCCGATCTGCCGCTGTGGTGGCAGGTGCCGCAGTACGTGCTGATTGGGATCAGTGAGATCTTTGCAAGCATCGCAGGTGAGGACCTTGAGTGTCGGCGGTGTCTGAGTCCAGGCAAACGCATGAGCGCTCTGGCGTTCTTACTGTATTGTTGGAGTATGTTGAGATAAGAACAGCACAGCACTTCTGTAGTTTTTGGCAGAGTGTGGTTTAGAATATGAATTGGTAAGTAAATACTAACCCCTATGCTGAGGTTCTCCTTTCTTGGTGTAAAAACAGTATCACAAAATATTTTCATGAAAGTTTGTTAACTACTCTATCAGTGCCATGGGACAGAGAAGAAGAAAGCAGTCTGGTTGGATAGTTCCCAGCAGAGCCCTCAGCTGCTGCCGTGGTGGCCGGGCTGAGCTCACAGCTCTCAGTGCACTTCATTTAGATGCACATAAGGAAGCAGATCTAATTTTTAGAAACATGTTCTCACAGGCCTCCCTTCCCCTATTAGTGAGATCCTATAGTGGTTGAACAAATGTATTCTGGGCAGATCTGTCTGGCTGCTAAGAGTGAGACAGAAGAAGATTAGTTACAGGCAGTGGTGGATGGATGTGTGGGCAGTAGTCAGGTGGTTTTCACTTGAAACAACTTAGGCAGAATTGGCTGATGAATTTGTAAAGGGAATAAATCACAACTGAATGGACTTCTGTTTAGGACACACTGCACATATCCATGTCTAGTTATCACAAATTTATAGATGGACTTGCCGAAATAATTTTAAAGTATATTGCCTTTGTCACGGTAGCTCACACCTGTAATCCCAGCACTGTGGGAGGCTGAGACAGGTGGATCCCCTGAGGTCAGGAGTTCGAGACCAGCCTGGCCAACATGGTGAAACCCTGTCTCTACTAAAAATACAAAAAATTAGCCAGGCATGTTGGCATGTACCTGTAATCCCAGCTACTTGGGAGGTTGAGGCAGGAGAATTGCTTGAACCAGGGAGGCAGAGGTTGCAGTGAGCCAAGATCATGCCATTGCACTCCAGCCTGGGCAACAAGAGCAAAATTCCGTCCCAGCAAAAAAATAAATAAATAAATAAGAAAGTAGATTGCCTTTGAAATAGAATCCTTATGTAGATTTCCCAGTTTAGTGTAAGTACTTGTTTTCAAGCTCCCATTCCTTGACAATATAGGACAATATTTTCTTTAATCTCTTTAAGGAACACAAAAGTCTAAGAGCCAACAAATCATACCTTTAAGCTTGAGAGCAAGGAGTTTAACTTTCTGCTCATTAAATGTGTTAGGAATTGTCCCAATGGCTAGGAGAATGACAGCTGGCCTGTCGCCACTGATTTCTTGATGACCAGTAAGCATCGTCCTCCTAGTAGGAAAGAGGCTGTGCCTGTCTGCAGGACTCAGTCCCTAAGAGACCCCGTGCTTCCTTTGTCATGTTAGGCAAAAGTGTTGATACCATGTGTTCCAGTGCTCCTTTAACAAAAACAACCCTCCCTCTTCTTTTCTCAGGCCTGGAGTTTGCATACTCAGCTGCCCCCAAGTCCATGCAGAGTGCCATAATGGGCTTGTTCTTTTTCTTCTCCGGCGTCGGGTCATTCGTGGGTTCTGGACTGCTGGCACTGGTATCCATCAAAGCCATCGGGTGGATGAGCAGCCACACAGACTTTGGTAAGAGCCAGCATCCTGTCCCTGTTGAAAAGAGCCAGTGAGGGGAGGCGTGGGGACTGACGGGATGAGTGAGCAGAGGTGTTTTCACGTGGATGGGCCTGTCCCGAGCTGCCTGTCCACACTCCTTTCACTGCACTGCGGTTTACCTGCATCAGTAACAGTTTTCAAGAGATAAGCAAATTTCTCTGCGCATCCCAGGCCCAGGCCTGCCCGGCCACAGCCCAGTGAGCAGCTGCTGTGCCCACTGCTTCTTATGGGAATGTCCTGGGCTGCGCAGCGCCTTCGCCACCCCCATCCAGCGCATCTTCATGAGGCAGCCGGACCTGCACCACAGGTTTCCCTTTCTCTTTTTTTTTTTTTTTTTTGAGACAGAGTTTCTTCACTCTTGTTGCCCAGGCTGGAGTGCAGTGGCACAGTCTCGGCTCACCGCCACCTAACTTGGCGGTGCACTTTTGCCTTTTCCTAACAGTCCCTTTTCTGATATGAAAAAGACAAGGATAGATAGTAAGTTACTTTTAAAAATAAACATTTCTTATGATCAATCATGATGGGTTTTTACAATTAATACCAGTAGGTGGCATCTTGAGTGGTGAACAGAGCCACTCATAAAAAATCAGTTTTGCTTTCTCCAGGTTTACTATTGCTTGTAAATGGACCCAGCAAGTGAAGGTTTCTTTTTTCTTTTCCTTTGTAAATATTTCAGCTATAAAAACCACCTTGTTACATTTTCTTGTATAATCTTGTGGCATTTGCTCTGGTCTGGTCATATGTAGCCACTTTTAGGTTACAAATCCCCTTGAGAATCTAATGAACATTTAGGAATTTTTCTACAGAAATTGCAGAATTCCCAGAGTCCTTCCACTAGTATAGGACTGTGGAGTCCTAATATAAGGCCCAGAACTCGAAGCCACCAATGTGCTGTGGACAGTTGTCACCAGTGTTTTCTGGCTGTGGGTACCACCTCCATGGCCAGCTGAGGGCTGCTTGCTCTGAAGAGGGAAAGTGGATTTGGGTGACGCAGAATTGCTTGGACCAGGGAGGCAGAGGTTACAGTGAGCCAAGATCGCGCCATTGCACTCCAGCCTGGGCAACAAGAGCAAAGCTCTGTCTCAACAAAAAAAAAATAATAAAGTAGATTGCCTTTGAAATAGAATTTTTTCTCCTGAAGATGAACAGCCCCAGGAGTAATACACAGTTGCACAGGGAGATCTGAAGATTCTTGTGGGTTCTGAGTGTCACAGGACCTCTTGTGGTACATGGGACAGACTTCCTTCAAATCAAGACTCAAGTCCATAGCTCTGAAGACAAAGATTCTGTTTCTTGGTTTTTATCTTTAAATGTGTCATAAAGGATTGGCTTGTTTTTGTCATTTTTGTTGCTTTCCAGTCATTTAATCCCCATTCTTAATTTCGTATCTCAGAGTTTATCTTCAGTCATCATTTCTGTCTGACAGGTTGTGGACTTCCCTGCGTTGGTACACTCAGGGCGAGTGTGCTGGGCTGGGCTGGGGTCTGTTATCTGCAAGGACGGGAAGTGTCTCAGGAAGGAGGCGTGTTTCCAGCAGCCCCCAGGTGTGCCCTGGGTTGTGTGGCAGCCTCCTGGGTTCACACCAGTAAGGAGACTTGGGGCTCATCTGTCGAGCAGCCCTTGGCATCCTGGGTGGAGAAATAAAGGCTGTGACTTGGGACATCCACAGGAAGCCCACTCCTCAGCGTTCTCTTAGAATTCGTGTGCTCTTGGAAGGAGCAGCAGCTCTCAGGCCAGGTTCCGGGGGTGTCTGTGCCACCCTTGTCCCCATCCCTGCCTCAGCATCTCGTGATTGACACAGGAAATAGCTTTCTGTAAAGTCACAGGACCATGAAGGTAGAGTCCCCAGAGTTTTGTTACATTGTTTCTGAGGCCTCCCTCCCAGCAGGCTCCTTTTATGGGTGTTATTTAAACTGGGGAGAACATGCATACCATGGTAGAGGTCTCAGATCTGAAGCATGCAGCTTGCTGTTTGCAGGCTAGATCTAAATGGAGGATCTTTTGGAAGCCCTCCTTGGGTCTCTCCTTAGTTTACTGCCCCCCGCCACCCCCCCACCCAAGGTAAACCTGCACTGTTCGGCGTCTGCTTCCACAGGTTACCCTGCCTGCCCTGTGCTTTGCTGTGGCGGTCTGCGGCGGTCTGCTTTCACCCAGCACTTCTGTCTGTGAGCATCTCCCTGTACTTCTGAGTACCGCTGCTTCATTTATCCATGCTGCTGTCACTGAGCGCCCGGATGTTAGCAGTGTGGGGCTGCAGTAAATACCTGTCCTGCATGTCCCCCTGTGTGACCCAGGGGGCCAGGTGCGCTCATTCCTCCGGGGCCCAAGAGTCTGTCTTGTCAGTTGGTAAAAACCCCAGTGTTCGCCATCTTCCTATGTCATTATCCTTCGCCTGTGAAGAGGCCCAGGAATGCACAGGAGGTTTTGACATAGGTGTGTCCAAATGCCCTGTGTAATGCCACCCTAGGACAGATCCTGACGGTGCATGGTGTGTCTGCCTGCTGGCTGGAGCCGCACCACCACGACCGCTCAGACCGCGCCACCGCGACCGCTCAGACCCTGCTCAGACCCCACCACCACTCTGGCTCCGACTGCATCACTGCTTCCACAGGGCAGCCTTCAGTTCATGTGGCCTGCCAGCTTTAGCGTGGGAAGTTTTCAGTAACTGTTACATTTGGGGAGACTCTTTTTCAAAATCGGAACATAAAATGATGTCATTGATATTTTGATGACAGCCTCATCCTGGTAGCATCAAATGCCAATGTTGAGATACCAGTGACAGCCAGTGCCAGGCTCCAGGAAGCTGGGGCTTGCATTGCCACTGAGTGCCCAGGACAGAGCCTGGCAAGTGGTAAGGACTGAATATTGTAAAACATCTGTTTAAAGAAATAAAACTTTAGTCTGGTAGGATTTAGGGTGTTAGCAACTCTTTCCAAATCAATAGACACAGGAAATTATTATCTTCTGTAATTGGTGTGAACGGGCTTTCTTAAAAACATGTGAGACCTTACTATACAGATGTTTGTGGGTTTTTTTTTTTTTTTTTTTTTTTTGAGATGGGGGGTTTTCACTCTTGTTGGCCAGGCTGGAATGCAGTGGCATGATCTTGGCTCACTGCAACCTCCGCCTCCTGGGTTCCAGCGATTCTCCTGCGTCAGCCTCCCAAGTAGCTGGGATTACAGGCATCCGCCACCATGCCCAGCTTTTTTTTTATGTATATATTTTTAGTAGAGACGGAATTTCACCACGTTGGGCAGGCTGGTCTTCAATGCCTGCCTCAGGTGATCCACCTGCCTCTACCTCCCAAAGTGCTGGAATTATAGATGTGAGCCACTGTGCCTGGCCCAGACATGCATTGATTTGTGTTTATTTGATAAATGCACTGTTGAACATGTGTTAAATGTTCAGACAGAAAAAGGAAGTGTCAGAATAACCCAACTTTAAAAAGATCTTTGGAAGAAAGGAAGTCTCACTTTTTAAAATAAACAAATGAGAAAGTGCTTTTGAAGAGAAGCAGAAAATGGAGCAACTTGATTCCAAAGCACTCACTTCCCTCGTGACATTGCTGGCCACATGCGCCTGTGACCTTGTCATGCGGAAACATGCAGCAGTGCTTTCCAGCCAGCGGTAGGTGGTGCACACACTGCAGGGGCAGGGACGGCCATGGTGGCAGCAGCAGCCATGGTGGAGAGCACAGGGCGATGTGCAGACTGGCCTGGGCGCATCCTGGATGATCAGTCATGACGAGCCAATGTCCTTGCGTTTTCTGCACACACATCCTTCCCGTGTCTCAGCATTCAGTGGTGATGTTAGCTGGTGCTTGCTAAACTGCTCGCTGGTAGAGAGAGTGCCAGTTTGCAGAGTGGACAGCTCCAGACCTTGTGACAGGGGGATTATGACCGTGGCGCCTGCTGCTGGCGCCCCACCATGTCCAGGCTCCCTCTTGAGCGCCTTTTCTGAACTGCTGCTCCTCAGTGCTTTCCCCATTTTACAGATGAGGAAACTGAGTAGAGAGATCTCAGAGGCCTGGGTTTGAGCCCTATCTCTTGAGCTGCAGGACCCATCACCTGAGCCTCTGTGTTGTCCATCCTGCTAGGGATGCAAACATTGCGTGTAAAATGCCTCAGTCGTGCCTGAGACTGAGTTGGGTATTCAGTGTATGCTAACTCTTAGTATTAAAGTATGCAGAGGCATCTGCTGTGTGTCAGTTTGAGGATGCTAAAACCTGGACATATTTAAGACACATTGAGAAACCAGCTCATTTCTTGCTTTGATACATGGAATACATTGCCCAGCTGTCGGCCCTGGTGCGTTGGGGGTGTTGTTTCCTGTCGGTGACCCAGGTAGTGACTCCAGAATTCATGATGTTCAGGCTCTGTCGTAGTGTGATCTGCGATGTGAGAAAGCACACGGGTTCTGTAGCCAAGTTACAAAGACGTTCACCTCAGGATTCGATAAGGAGATGGTCGGGCGCTCTCGTTATCTTCATGTCTGCCTTCCTCAGAAACACATAGCAGGCCAATCATAAGTGTAAGTGGAGGAAGTTCCCTTGATGTAGTTGAGGGGCAGAACACGGCCGAGGGAAGGCAGGAAGGAAGCCACACAAGACCTGCTAACACTTGTTCTGGTGGCAAGAGCACAGGAAGGTAATGTCTGCACTTGGCCCAGATGTTCTGGCGTGGGGAGACTAGCAGTCACCGGAGGCTGGCTTGGCAGGTTTCCGCTTGCTCCGGGTTTGCAGGCTTGCCGCCTGCCTTACGGCACACTCTGCGTCGACACTGTCCCCTTCACCACCTCATGTGTCTCTGCAGACGACGCAGGGATTTTCCTGAGTCCTGGGGAGCTGCCTTTCCTGCAATTTCCTCAGGGAACCTACTCCTTTTACCTTGCAGAAGAGAGGGATGGGTTGCTGAGGCAGGTGGGGGGCTGCAGACAGCCACCTCCGGAGCCCCCGCTGGAGACATACCCAATTCAGGGAGCTTCTCCATTGGTTCTGAAAGGAAGATACTTGCGTATCTTGGACCACAGAGACAACATTCCTTTCTTTTTTTAGGACTGCAGTGAAAGCCTAGTAGGAACCAGATTAAATAGTAAAGTCTTTGAAAACATCTGCAGCAGTGCCGCTTACCTGTGGCTCTCCTTTTGTTTTCTCCAGGTAATATCAATGGCTGCTATTTGAACTATTACTTTTTTCTTCTGGCTGCTATTCAAGGAGCAACTCTCCTGCTTTTCCTCATTGTTTCTGTGAAATACGACCATCAGCGAGACCATCAGCGATCGAGAGCCAATGGCGTGCCCGGTGGCGGGCGGGCCTGACCCTCCTGAGGCTGTGTGCGGTTTCTGAGGCTGACACGTCAGTAACTGACAGGGGTGCACTGAGGACAGGCAAGACTTTAAATTCCCACAAAATGTCTGACTTCACTGAAACTTGCATGTTGCCTGGATTGTTTTCTTCTTTCCTTCTATCCAAAGGAGCTAGGTAAGTGCCTTACTGCAGCCTGTCTCCTGGCACGCAGGGCCCTCTGGGAGGAGAGCTGCAGATTTCAAGTATGTTGTTTGTCATTCAAGGTCTCTGTGAATCCTGTAGCTGGGTTCCCTTTTTTACAAAAACCCACAAGTGGAGATTGCAAAGTCTTGGGAAACTACACATGTTAGTTGGCATCCTAGTTTCATAAATAGTTTCGCCTGCTTCCCATAGCAATATGATCTCACTGTAAAAAATAATCAACTGTTACTTACATTGAGGAAAGTGAGGTTTTTTTTTTTTTTTTAAAAGCATGGTCAGATGCAAGGATTTTGCATCAATGCCATATTTATGGTTTCCTTCATAAGAACAATTTTGCGCTTGCCACGTTTTTTGATTTAGGCTGGTAGTAAACACATTTCATCTCCTGCTTCCAAAAGTACTTATTTTTTAAACCATCAACATTACTTTTCTTTTTTAAGACAAGGCATGCATAGGTGTCATTTGAGACCATGTGTCCTATCTCAAGCCACAGAGCAACTCACGGGTATTTCATACCCTATCTAGTCAGTGCTTATGTATAGCTTTATTTTGGTACGATTGAGACTAAAGACTGATCATGGTTGTATGGAAGGAAAACATTCTTTTGAACAGAAATAGTGTAATTAAAAACAATTGAAAGTGTCAAATGTGAACTTGAACTGTTTGGTCACATTTTTGTATTGTTATGTACGTGTATCTGGGACTTCCATGTTCATTAATAATTTTTCTGTATTTGTTGCTGTATTTTTGGCATAACTTTATTATAAAAAGCATCTCGAATTTGCGATCCATGAGCTGGTTATTTGTGTGGTTTGTCCTCGGTCGCTGTTAGTTTGGCGCTGCACACGGGTGTCGTGAGGATTCGTCACCTGTCGCATGAAGGGCACAGAGCTTCCCGAGTCAGAACCTGAAGGGGGTGGGGAGGCACGTTCCTGCATGGCCCTGGGGTGTCCCAGGGCGTCTGCTGATCCCTCAGCCTCCTCTGCATTGAAGGATAGTTTCAGCATTTGGAGAGGACAAAAAACCAAAAAACCCTCACATTGTTGTTCATGTGTAATACAAAGTATAGAAAAACCACAGAAAAATATAAGGAAATTTCAACCAATGGAGGTGGAATAAAAACAGATGACACTCACTTTATCACTGGGGCTCAGAGGGGCTGGAGGTGTGAGTCTGGGTTAAAAAAAGTGGGGGCGGTTTTGAAAAGCCTTGTGCTAGGAAGGATACCACTTTACAGAGACAGAATTCGTGTCTTCAGGAGATATCACATGAGAAATAACCCATGATGCCATGCAAGGGGAAAGGCAGGTGGCATCGGGAGAGCTCTCGGACCTTTCTCCTGTGTGTTGTGCCCTCAACACCCTGGGCTGTGTGAGCGGTGAGTGAGCAACCATCCCCTCCTACGTCATCGTCAGCTCCCGCTGTCCAGCCAGCGCTGCTCCCAGCTGGACGAACTGTCAATGTTACAAGGGGAATTCTCTCCAGAAAGTCAGTTGAAGGGTTGCCAAAGTCATCAGGTTACCAGCCTGTGATCGTGTGGTGAAATAAACAGATTTGGTCTGGACCCTGAATCTTGGGACAGAACTCCTACAAGCCCTGTAGATAGGGCACTGGGAGAAGCCCACGGTTATGAAATACAAATTTGCTCTTTGACCCCTGGACCCCAGCTCCTGACCTAGAGCTGCTAAGGCCTTTGTCACTTCCTGAGTGATGGGAGCATCTTTCTAACAAGGCTATCTGTGGAGGCGCCTGCACAGCCTCCGGAGGGAGCTGCATGCTCGGGGAGCCAGCCTGTGGTTGGTGGTGGGAGGGAGTAGAAGGTAGAGTCGATCACCAGTGATATAATCAGTCCTGACTACATAATGAAGCCTCCATAAAACCCCAGAGGCCGGGGTTCTGAGAGCTTCCTGGTTGCTGAACTCATGAGGGTTCCCCGAGGGTGGCACCCCCAGGGGCATGGGAGCTTCCCAGTCCCCTTCCCACACCCCTCACCCTGCACACCTCCACCTGCTCCTCTGTGCCCTTGTCACAGCCTTGATGATAAATGAGCACACGTGAGTAAAGCATTTACCGAGCTCAGCGCCTCTCTGGCAAATCCGCTGCACCTGCGGAGGGAGTCGTGGGAGTCCCTGCTTTGTAGTTGGTCAGAAGCATAGGTGACCAGGGCGCCAGCCCTGTGGGCCTGAGCCCTCAGCCTTGGGATCCTGATACTGCCTCCAGGCGGGTCGTGGCAGGGCGTGTTCCAGGACATGATAGGATGCTCCGTGTCCCCAGAGCGTCGCGTGACTTGGGGAAGGAAAGCCTCTTTCCCATCCAGTGTCAGAAGTGTTCTGTGAGAGTAAAGGCTGTTTTTTCTTCAGACAACTTACATTTTCATGTGAATTTCAATAGTAGTTGATCAGGTTCACCCTACAGCATGAAGCAATAATTGAATGAATAAGCACAAAACGTGTGTACTTTGATGTGTGTGTGTGTAACTGGCTTTTATTGGCCTCGTGAAGCAAATGTCTTCTCATTCCTCTCCATGTGAAGACGCTCACACCGACCTTCTATTCAGGGAAATTGGACAGGACAGAGCTTTTCATTTCTCCCCGGTGTCATGTACAGATGTGGAGAAAAAGTTCTTAAGACTGACAGGGACCCATCAGGCCTGTGGTCAGTGAACCCAACGTGAGGCTGCAACCTCATGTCCTGCCAAAATATGCTGCCAGGCTGGGCGAGTACAGCGTCCCTGGGGCTGGCCTCGTGCCCCCCACACCTGGGGCTGAGCTGCTGCTTCTGGGAGGATTGGGGAGCTCACAGCTCCCCATCACACCACACTTCCCAACAGCACAGCGTCTGAGTCACACTGGGCCTGTCCAAACCCTCCTCACTTCTGAACTCTCAGTAATAAAAAATGGATGATCCTCAGTATTACCATTTATTCCACTGGGTGCAGAATTCCATCACCTGAGAAAAATAGCACATTAAGCAAGAGCGGAGTGCTGCAATAATGTGAAATTGCTGCGTGCCACAAGGTGATACGCTTATTAAAATGGGCCAGATACGTTATGGGGACTCTCAGAATGAAGTCACTTGAGTAAATATTTTTTAAATGTGCATTCCAACATGTTCTTTTGGAAATAGGGCCTTTTAAAGGAGATAATGCCTACAAAGTGATTTGTTGGACTAGAATCTATTAAGCAAATGAATAGTACAGAATATAAAAGGTGAAAGAAGCAGCCGAATGTTGGAAGGCTGGGTGGTACATGAAAGCTCAGCATTTGCTGGTTTCCAAGTGAGCTGAGCACACCCAGGTTTTCATAGAGCTGCTTGGGGAGGAAGCCAGCCCAATGCTAGAGACCTTATTTCTTCTCTGTTTTCCCTAATCCCAAACCAATGTGTCATGAGACACATGTCATGAGAGACGCGTATCTCGAGATGAAGAGCAGACACCGAGACGTTCAGGGCCGAGGCCTGGTCACAGCCTCCCAGCTGTGAGAACGGCACAGAAACCTGCGTTCTGGCCTCTGTGCCGGGCTGTGTCTCTGCTGGCATGGGGATCCAGCCACAGAATGCATGGGGAGTTGAGGCTGGCACAGGGCATGGCATTTCCCAGAAACACAGGATGAGCCCCTTGAGCCCTAGGGCTTTGATGGTGGGCTTGAAGTTGGGGGGTTGATTGTGTAACTCTCCTTAACATCCCTAACGTTTCCCTCTTGCTTAATCAGAGCTGCTGTCAGGGTGGATGGCTTGAGGTCAGGAGTTTGAGACCAGCCTGGCCAACATGGTGAAACCCCGTCTCAACTAAAATTACAAAGTTAGCTGGGTGTGTGTGTGGTACATGCCTGTAGTCCTAGCTACTCAGGAGCCTGAGGCAGGAAAATCACTTGAACCCAGGAGGTGGAGGTTGCAGTGAGCCAAGATGGCACCACTGCACTCCAGCCTGGGTGACAGAGGGACACTCGGTCTCAAGAATAATAATAATAGTAACTATTGGTATATTAATCTTTTCCTGGAACTCTCAAGTCAATCACAAATCCTTTCTTTGAAGCCTAAAGGGCTTCTCCAGACAGATGTCCAAAAGCAACTCTGCATGTCTGATTGCAGTGACTGGGGCGGGAAGGATGCATTTGGAGTCACCTGTGGGTAGACACCTGTCGCCTGAGTTTGGGTGAGCTCCGTGAGGGCCTGAACATTGATGGAGTCGGGACCTGATGTTCCCAGGCGAAGGAGGTGTCTTGGAAGCCAAGCGAAGGAGCATTTCCAGAGGACAGGTGGCCCACGCTCCCACGGGCAAGCTGAGCCCTGTGTGGGTCCTGACAGGTTGCAGAAAGCTGGAAGAGAGAGGAGATGCTCTCAGGGGACTCAGACAAGAGGGATGCAGGGCAAGGAGATTCCACTTTTAAGAATGGAGATGAAACTAGGCTTCTTCCTGAAGGTCCAGCATTGGAGTAAAGTTACTGTTTTTTGTTTTGAGATGGGTCTCACTCTGGAGAGTGCAGTGGTGCGATCTTGGCTCAGTGCAACCTCCATCTCCCGGGTTCAGGCAATTCTCCCGCCTCAGTCTCCCTAGTAGCTGGAATTATAGGCACCTGCCACCACACCCAGCTAATTTTTGTATTTTTAGTAGAGAGGGGATTTCATCATGTTGACCAGGCTGGTCTCCAACTCCTGACCTCAGGTGATTCCCCCATCTCAGCCTCCCAAAGTGCTGGGATTACAGGCGTGAGCCACCGTACCTGGCCTTTTTTTTTTTTGAGTCAGGGTCTTGCTCTGTTGCCCAGGCAGGAGCGCAGTGGTACAATCACGACTGACTGTAGCCTCAACCTCCTGAGATCAGGTGATCCTCCCACCTCAGCCTCCAGAGTAGCTGGGACTACAGACATGCATCACAGCCAATTACTTCTCTATTTGTAGAGTCAGGGTCTCACGATGTTGCCCAGGCTGGTCTCAAACTCCTGGCCTCAAGTGATACTCCTGCCTCAGCCTCCCAAAACCCTGGGATTACAGGCATGAGCCACCACACCTGGCCAAGAATTCAGTAGAGATGGGGTTTCACCATGTTGGCCAGGCTGCTCTTGAACTCCTGACCTCAAGTGATCCACCCACCTGGGCCTCCCAAAGTGCTGGGGTTACAGGCGTGAGCCACTGCCCCCAGCCATGTGAGTTATTTTTGTGGGAAAGGGTTGGATTCCTGACCTAGCGTCCTCACTGTCTTGGGTGAAGGCTGATTTAGTGAGTCAAAAGTGAGGCCTCAAGTGTGCAGATGCCTTTATGGGCCCTCCACACAGCAGGCTTCTGAGCCTGGCAAGAGGATGGCATTCATGGAGAAAGAAGCCTCCAGGTCCTCGCTGTTAGCAAAAGCCTAAGGGGGAAACACAGGGGGCCGTGAGCTTGGAGAAGAGAAAAAGGGAGTGGAAAAAGCCTGCATCCACCCCGGCCCTGCAGGTCCAACCCAGCATGAATGTTGGAGGTCGTGGGGGCCAGCCCTCCTGTGACATTGCCGCCTCCCAGGATCCGTCCTGGTAGAGAAGGAGGTGGCTGCTGTCCTGGACTGACTGATGTAGCCCCAACCTTCATGTCCCTCCAGAACTGTGACCTCACTGGGACAAAGAGTCTTTGCAGATGGAATCACGTTGAGATGGGGCCACACTGGATTAGGGTGTGGCTGAACTCCGATGTGACTGGTGTCCTTGGAAGAAGGGAATTTGGACCTCCTTGGGGGCTGTCATCCTGCCCGCTCCAGTAGTGCAGAAACCAGCCTTTGCTCCCTGGAAGCCAGATCCCAGGGTGCTGAAGCCACCTGCATGAAGCCCTGGTGTGCTGTCACAAGAGAAGTTCGTCATCAATCAGAAATGCCTTCCACACAAGGCTGGTGAGAACGCTGCAGCTGTTCCCTCCAGCACCGGCAGTGCTAATCGCTTACAAAATTAAAGTTTTTTTCCTACGGATCTAGACATGAAATTTTATTCTTTATATTACTGCATAAATTTGCTTCACGGGTACAAATATGGACATGAACAACATTACCAGCTTTAGATAACTGAATTAAGAAGAAAGAAAAGCCTTCCCTCTTACCGCATGCTGTAAAGTCATCCAAACTGCCTGAACAGAGAAGACAAGCCCTGGCACGCCGCCTTCTTCCTTTTCATTTTTGGTCTAGGACTTTAATTTTTCTGCATCCTGAACACAAAAGTCCTGTGTTCCTGAAGTCAGGAAAACTGCAGCAGCCCATTTATACCCACTGGAGGTGAGACGTGCTCTGCGTGTGAAGGCAGATGAAGGACCCCTTCAGTGCCCACGCTGCTCTAACTGGACCCCCAACTCCGCCGGGCAGAAGCTGTTCTGGAGAGCTGCTTTTCATGGTCACACTGCAATTTAACATCCATCAGGGAAATGGGAAAAAGGGACTTGGGGCTGCCACTCGGTGATGGGCCAGAGGGTTTGAAGCGCCAGTCCTTTCTCTGGGGCATGGCCTTCTCTACAGAAGCCTCCAGCAGGCGGGAGGACGTCACGAGATGCACAAGGGTGTGAGTGTGTACATCATGGGCACAACTTTCCTCGTGAGCAGGCGGACCCTTGAGGGCTGGTGCCCAGGACCACTCCTGCACAGCACCGACCACGAAGCCCCACCCCCGGGCCCTCCCACCTCCCCATGCCCAGGCCGGGAAATCATCACCCCTGCAAAGGCTCCTTGGAGGAATGATGAGGTCGGTGGGCTGGGGAGGGGGTGCCTATTTGCTGGTCTTTGATCTTGCTTAGGCTCATTGCAGTGTTTGACCACCGGTGAGGATGGGGACCAAAGTGAGAACACCTGCTCCAAGGTGGCAGGTGTGTCCCCTCTCCAAGCTGGAGCAGCCTCCCCGGGCCAGGAGGACTCGCCTCTGGCATTTCTTGCCAACAGCCTCCAGGATCCCCGGATGATGCTGTCGGTGTTCAATTTGGCAGATTTGTCACCCACCGGGATTCCCTCATTTATTTATTTTATTTTATTAATGTATTTATTTTTTGAGATGGAGTCTCACTTTGTCACCCAGGCTGGAGTGCAGTGGCGCAGTCTCAGTTCACTGAAACCTCTGCCTGAGTTCAAGCGATTCTTGTGGCTCAGCCTCCCGGGTAGCTGGGATTACAGATGGCTGCCACCTAATTTTTTTTTTTTTTTTTTTTTTTTGGAGATGGAGTCTCAGCCTATTACCCAGGCTAGAGTGCAGTGGCATGATCTCAGCTCACCACAACCTCTGCCTCCTGGATTCAAGCCGTTCTCCTGCCTCAGTCTCTCTAGTAGCTGGGATTACAGGCAAGTGCCACCACACCCGGCTAATTTTTTGTATTTTGAGCAGAGACGGGGTTTCACCATGTTGGCCAGGCTGGTCTTGAACTCCTGACCTCATGATCCACCCGCTTCAGCCTCCCAAAGTGCTGGGATTACAGGTGCGAGCCACCGTACGTAGCCGGGAGCCCCTTAAAATGAGCCGCTGGCCAGTGCCAGGAGCAGTGCAGCTGAGGTGAGGGCCCGGCCCTAACCAAGCACCCTGCAGGGTCCTTCACTCAGGGCGGCCTCTAAAAGTGAGTTAGTGTTGGAAGCAGGCCCTACGTCATGAGCTTGTTCTCCATTAAAAATAACTACTGAATTGACAAAAATTGTATATATTAATGTTTGTTGTGTAGAACACATTTGGAAATGTATACATTGTGGAGTGGTTACATCGAGCTAATTAACGTGCATTACTGCACATATTTTACTTGTGGTTAAGAACACTTGAGATCTCTCATTAATTTCAAGAATACAATACCTTGCTATTAGCTGTAGCCATTTTGTACAATAGATCTGTTGAGTTTATTCCATTTTAATTAACTTTGGGTTAAGATTCAGACCAGCTTTGCTGTGTGCTGAATAATTACCACTCCACCCCCATCCCCTCCCCAGGTTTCCTGCCCTGATGCTGGAACCCATGAGTGACGAGGGCACCTTTCTCATGCAATTATGTTGATGCCGTGGAGATTAGCAGATTGTCCTGGACTAGGCAGGTGGGCCCCAAGGTCACAAGGCTCTCTATGAGTGAAAGATGGAGGCAGGTGGTCAGAATCAGAAGATGGGAAGATGGGGCCAGGTGGGAGCCACGTGCTTTTAAGAAGGAGGGAGGGGCCCCAAGCTCAGGGGTTTGGGCACCTCTGGAAGCTGGAAGAGGCTGGGAAATAGATTCTCCCCTGGAACCTGCAGAGGGAACAGAGCTCTGTCAGCACCTTGATTTTAGCCAGTGTCTTAATTTGTTCAGGCTGCTGTGACAGAAATATTTTTGGGGTGGCTTCAACAACGGGAATATATTCTTCAGAGTCCCGGGGGCTGCGGCTTCCAAGGTCAAGGTACCAGCTGGTGAGGTCCCTCCTGAGTTGCCCACTGCCTGTTTCATGCTGTGTCCTCACGTGGGGCAGAGATCCTCTTGCTCCTGTCCCTTCTCATAAGGGCACTAACCCCATCAGGAGGGTGCCGCCCTCGAGGCTGGATGGCCTCCCAAACCCACCTCCTAATACCTTCACACTGGGGACTGGGCTGTCACGTAGGAATTTCAGCGGGGCACAGTGTCTGCAGTGCCCTGTGAGTCCCATTTCAGACTATGATCTCCAGAACTGAAAAACAATACATCTGCACTGTTTGAGGCCACCAGGTTTTCGATACTTGGTCGAAGCAATTAATGGGAAATTAATGGAGGGTATTTGTTTGAATGTAGAAAAACAGGCCGCGCTCACGTGTTTCCTAATGTTTTTGAAGCCATGGAAGTAAGTGATCGTTTCATAGCCCTAAGGTAGTTCAGCATTCTCTCCTGGGTCTTCCAAATTTGGGGAAGCCAGGGGCTCTTTCCCTGCCCCAGCTCCTCCGTTGGCAGCGAGGTGAAGCTATCCTGTGCCCAGGGCTGAGATGGAGCACGAAGTTGACGGAGGTAGCCAGGATAAAAATAATTTAACTCCGTATTTTAAAAACTCAAAATTAATGCATAAAACTCCATGATGAGCAAAAGGGCGCCATAGTGAACAGAGGCAGGACTGTTCCTGCCCTCTCAGCCTCAGCCTCCCGCACCTCCCCCGCCCCGGCCAGCTGCCCACGGTCACCCCATTTCTCAGCCCTTGGACTTGTCTGTTTCCAGGACGTAACATCCCTGGCACTCCCTCACACCCAGCACAATCTCTGGCTACTCTGAATTGCAAATGGGTGACTTATCCAAAGCCGCCACAATAAGCCAGAATTTACAACTTCACTTCTATGTAAGTGGTTTGTCTTTGTTAGAGGAAAGGAATGGACGCAGTTCAGGGAGGTTCAGAGAAGCTTCGGAGTGGATTTATGCCCACCATTTAAAGTCTTCAACCCAAACCAAGCCCGGTACACCCACAGCACTTCTCGCTTTACTGCTCTTTAGGGCTCAGATATTTCAAAGGCAGAAACCAAACCACACAGGTCAGCATTTTTCTAATGATCCGGACACAATGCTGAGTTCAAATCGACTCATTCACAGTGAATCATAATAACATTGGAACAACGTCAAAAGAGTCAGAGAGGCCGGGCGCAGAGGCTCACGCCTGTAATCCCAGCACTGAGAGAGCGACGTGGGGGGATCACTTGAGGTCAAGAGTTCAAGAGCAGCCTGGCCAACATGGCAAAACCCCGTCTCTACTACAAAAATACAAAAATTAGCCAGGCATCGTGGTGAGTCAAGCTACTCAGGAGATTCTCAAGCCTCCGCTGAGGCAAGAGAATCGCTTGAACCTGAAAGGTGCTTTCAGTGAGCAGAGATTGCACCACTGCACTCCAGCCTGGGCGACAGAGCAAGACTCCTCTGTCTCAAAAAAAAAAAGAAAAGAAAAGAAAAGAAAAAAGCCAGGCATGCTGGTTAGCACCTGTAAGTCAAGTGACTCGGGAGGCTGAAGCAGGAGAATCACTTGAACCCAGGAGGTGGATGTTTCAGTGAGCAGAGATCCCTCCATTGCACTCCAGCCTGGGCCCCAGAGAGAGACCCTGTATCAAAAAAAAATAAAATAAAATAAGAGAGAGAGTCCGAGAAGGAGATTCAGCCTGGTTGTTATCGTGCGTCAGAGGTTATTCATTCATTCACTCCTATCATTCAGTCACTCAACAAATATCCCTCAGCCACCTGTCTGATGCGTAGCTCCATTTTAGACAGGGGCGCAGCAGTGAACTAAACAGGAATTCAGCTTTCCTGGAGCTCACATTTTGACGTGAGAGACAGATAATAAACGTGTCAGCAAACAGTCACATTTCAGCAAGCGAAAGGGTTTTGAAGAAACAGTCGAAGATGATGTGATGTGTGAGGCAGCTGGAGGAGGACGTCTGCCTTAGGCTGGTTTGTCCAGGGACACCAAGGGACCAGGAGCAGGCTTGCTAATATCAAAGGACGGTTTCAGGCCGGAAGAACTAGGGAGAAGCCCAAAGTCAGGAGAAAGCCTGATGTGTGCGATGACCAGAAAGAAGGGCTGGGAGGGAGGTGAGGGGGTAACTCCACACCGAGCAGGACTCCCCTAGCAAAACACTTTTTGTCGAGATGGAGCCTTGCTGTGTTGCCCAGTCTGGAGTGCAGTGCACAATCTCAGCTCCTCCGCCTCCCAGGTTCAAGCAATTCTCCTGCCTAAGCCTCCCACGTAGCTGGGGTTACAGGTGTGCACCACCACCATGCATGGCTGTTTTGTATTCTTAGTAGAGACCGGGTTTCACCATATTGACCAGGCTGGTCTTGAACTACAGACCTCAATTGATCTGCCCACCTCAGCCTCCCAAAGTGCTGGGATTACAGGCGTGAACCACCACGCCAGGCGGCAAATCACTTTTAAAAAAAAAATTATTTATTTGACTTTAGGTGCATACTATATCTGGCATTTCTCCCCATGTTTTCCCTCCCCACCCCCCTGCTGTTTCTCCCCTACTCCCCCCAACTGCCCCCAATGTGTGATGTTCCCCTCCCTGAGTCCATGTGTTCTCGTTGTTCAACACCCACCTGTGAGAGAACATGCGTTGTTTGGTTTTCTGTTCTTGTGTCAGTTTGCTGAGAATGATGGTTTCCAGATTCATCCAAGTCCCTACAAAGGACACGAACTCATCGTTTTTTATGGCTGCGTAGTATTCCATGGTGTATATGTACCACATGTTCTTTGTCCTGTCTGTCACTGATGGGCATTTGGGTTGGTTCCAGGTCTTTGCTTTTGTACACAGGGCTGCACTGAACATACGTGTGCACGTGTCTAAGGACAGCCCCCACCTTCGGTCTAGCAGTTGGTGAAATTGCTCTTAGATTTCCAGCATTTCTTATTCAGCCTGCTATCTAGTGGCCGAAACCCAAAACCATAGGCTATTTTCAAAAACTGCAAAGGAATTCTCTTGAATGCCTCTAATAGAGAAGAAAATTACCATCGGCTTTCACCAGAATGTAAAACACCTGGTCACTGAAGTTGTTTTTCCAAAACCTCCCAGGTTCAAGATCAGTATGAGATTTGAGACATACTGAACGTTTATTAGGACGAAAATGTGTCTTTAGCAGCTATGCTGCTCGAACACGCCAGTCCCCTGTCGTGTACGGATTTACGCCCTTGCAGATTTGTTCCCAGGGCACAGGTAGAACCCAAGGCCGGGTCCTCACTTTGCAGTCCAAGCTGGGCTAAGAGAGAATGATCATGCCTCAAGCCTGGGCTTCCCTGGAAGGCAGCATGAGGAAACAGGTAGTGGAATCGGGGAGAAAGGAGAGCAGGTGAAAGGGAAGTTCCGGAGCCGGTGGCCGCCGCGGGTGCCTGGGGCCAGACTCCCTGGGTCTTTCGGAGAAGGCTTGTTGAATGCATCTCAGAGCTGTCTGCTTGGGCATCAGACGGGGTAGGCGGGGGTGAAGCTATCCATGGGTCCCATCCTCCCTCCTTGAGCATGCTTCCCTGAGCATAGCTGCCAGCTCCTGGGTTGTCCCGGGTTATCGCAGGTGCAAGGCTGAGCAGGTTTCCAGGCATCCCCTCTGTGGAGTCAGAGGTGTGTTCTGGAAAGTCATCTTGGTGAGCTGAGGGCACTCCCCACATGGGAAGACCTGAACAGAGACAGCCAACTCAGAGGCGCCGACCTGGACAGATGCCTTGCACACATGCTTGCATTTTTCCCAAGATAGAAACGGTCTGGGAACCAGGAATAGGGCACTTCCCAGAGCGGTGGATCCAGACACCCTCCCCTCGTTCATCCAGTTCTTCCAGGGACCTGTGTTTGCCCCGGTGAGTTCCAGGAGCCAGCATTACCAAAGCTGCTTGCTGTGCTGCAGGAGATTTTCATCTGAAGCCTTGGACCAGGTTAGGGCGAGTCAGATGCTGAGCCTACAGGGGGCTGAGGTTGGCAGGCGCCCGCTGGCTGTGTGTGTTGTTGGGGGCACTCTGCTCAGCTTGGAGGGAATTTTCTTCAATTGACCTAATAGCTCAGTGTCCTAGCCAGGGCTGCTGCATGACCAGATTTCCACCAACTTCGGGGGTTACACACTGGAATGTATGCTCCCTCTTCTGGAGGCATGGGTCTGAAATCACGGTGTCGGCACAGCGGACTCCCTCCAGACGCTCTGTGGTAGGAGCTGGCCTGGCCGCTTCCGTCCCCTGGCTTGTGATGGCATTGCTCCCATCTCTGCCTGTCTTCATG
Organism: Sapajus apella; assembly: GCF_009761245.1. Lineage (NCBI taxonomy): Eukaryota > Metazoa > Chordata > Mammalia > Primates > Cebidae > Sapajus > Sapajus apella. The sequence continues at coordinate 86,850,868 of NW_022436942.1, read as the reverse complement.
TGGCCTTCTCTGTGTCTGTGTCCTTCCCTGCCTCTTAAAAGGACGCTTGTCATTGGATGTACGGTCCACCCTATTCCAGGTGATCTCATCTCCATTCTTTGCGACACCTGCAGAGACTCTGCTTCTGAATGAGACCACGTTCCGAAGATCCAGGTGGGCATTAATTTTGGCGGAACACGATTCAAACCACTAAACACAACATCAGAGAATCAGGAGCTTTTTTTACATCAAAAAGTCCAGACTTCTGGCCAGGAGTGGTGGCTCGTGCCTGAAATCCCAGCACTTTGGCAGGCTGAGGTGAGAGGATTACCTGAGATTGGGAGTTCGAGACCAGCCTGGCCGACATGGTAAAACCCCATCTCTACTAAAATTACAAAAGTTAGCTGGGCGTGGTGGTGGGCGCCTGTAGTCTCAGCTACTCAAGACGCTGAAGCATGAGAATTGCTTTAACCCAGGAGGTGGAGGTTGCAGTGAGCCGAGATTGTGCCACTGCACTCCAGGCTGGGTGACAGAGTGAGACTCTGTTTCAAAAAAGAAAAGAAAGAAAATCCAGACTTCCAAAGACATCAGGAAATCGGCTAAGATTGGCTTTTGGGCCCTGGGCGTCAACTGGCCATCTCCTTTGAAAGGGCCATCTCTTCTGATTGCTCGAAGTCCCGGCCGCTGAGGAGAGGCACACTATGTACCCTCTCCCTGGCTGCTTAGTGCATTGGCATCACCCACCCAGGCTGGGCAGGGTCTGAGTGTCTGGCCATTGATGTGAGAGGAGTTAACAGTTGGCAGAGAGTGCTGAGTAAGCTGCTGGCCTCATTACAGCCCTTCAAAGTGAAACAAAATCGCTGTGCTTTGGAAAGTCCAGCATCACGGGATAATAGACCCTTTGCCTAGAACCTTCATAGTGGTAGGTCACAGGTTAGAACAGTACACCTCCATGAATTTCTGTCTTGTGCAGACAATTCACATTACAGCAATTTATATCATTCCAATTAAGTAAAGCCATTACTTCCCATACTCATTAGCCGAGAAGGCTCTTACCTCGTTGAGAGAAGTTCATCCAAGACACAGAGACTTTATGTGGTCTAACCTTGCCTGCAGTAGAAAGAGAATCTCTCCTGTTGCATATAACCCTACAAAGGTTCATCAGCACTGGAGAGATGGATTTCCATCATAAGACTATAAGCAGCAGAAATCCAGTACAGTCTGGCTCAAGCATGATAGGAAACAAATTGGTATAAATAAATGCAAAGCCTACACATGGATTTCAGGTATGGGTGGATCCAGCAGCTCATATCATGGTACCAGCACTCTGTCTCTTGTCATCTTTTGTGTATGGTTTTATCCGTGTTGACTTTACTCTCAATTTATCTGCAAGGCGGCAAGAGCTTCTGATCACCAGGAACTCCTTGCTTTTATTCTACCAACATTAAGTCCTGTGAAAATCAGGTTTCTCTTTCCCACAAGTTCCAATAAGAGTCTTAGAATTGATCTCATTGGTTCTAACTGGAAGGGTTACAGATTGATACTCACCGCCACAGCCAGGAAGGTGCAAAGCTCCGACTGACCTGGTTCACACCAAGGCCCTGGAAAGGGGATCAGGACCAGCTCTCCCAAACCACATGGAGAAAGACTGGGGACTGTGGCTCCCCAAGGAAATTCTGGGATAGCGTTTTGTTTTGTTTCTAGGGATGAGGTCTTGCTCTGTTGCCCAGGCTGGAGTGCAGTGGTGCAATCATGGCTCACTACAACCTCAACCTCCCAGGTGCAAGCAGTCCTCCCACTTCAGCCCCAGAATAGCTGGCACTACAGGCATGCCTCATCACATCTAGCTAATTCAGTTTTATTTTTGTTGAAATGGGGCTCCTTGACCTCCCAGGCTCAAGCAATCCCCCCACTTCAGCCACCAGAGTAGCTGGCACTACAGGCCTGCGTCACCATGCCCAGCGAATTTTTTACATTTTTATTCTGATTTTTGTGGAGATGGGGGTCTCGCTGTGTTGGAAGGCTGTCGTCAAACTCCTGGACTCAAGCAACTGTCCTGCCTCAGCCTCCCAAAGTGCTACGATGACAGGTGTGAGCCACTCCAGCCTGCCTGGGGGTGATCTTTCCATAGTAAGAAGAAGGAAACCTCAACAAATTAACAGATGTCTGCTACATATTGTGTTACCCATTGATATGGTGTGGCTGTGTCCCCAACCAAATCTCATCTTGAACTGTAGCTCCCATAATCCCCATGTGTCATGGGAGGGACACGGTGGGAGGTAATTGAATCATGGGGGCAGGTGTTTCCCACACTGTTCTTGTGATTGAGTAAGTCTCATGAGATCTGATGGTTTTATAGAGAGGGGTTCCCCGGCACAAGCTCTCTTGTCTGCCACCGTGTAAGACGTGCCTTTGCTCCTCCTTTGCCTTCCGCTGTGATCGTGAGGCCTCCCCAGCCATGTGGAACTGTGAGTCCATTAAACTTCCTTTCTTTTATAAATTACCCAGTCTTGGGTATGTCTTTATTAGTAGCTTGAGAACACGTTAATCCGCCAATTTTACCTGTTTGGACTTTTGCCTGGATCTCAGTCCTTTATCCAAGTCCACAACCCTCCGCAGTCAAGCTCCTGGCACTATGGGGAGTTGTTCTCCAACTTAACACATAACCCCGCCGGCATTGCTTTCTCTTACCCTGGGCTGCAGCCGTAGGTGGTCCCTGATCAAGGGCATGGTTCACGTCAGTCAGTTTCACCTCCACGTGAATTTCAGGCAAGACCACCTTGCCAGAGGGTTGGTTTGATGGTAGCTTTTGAACAGAGGACCGGCCAGGTCCTGCAGAGATTGTGACAAAGCCTAGGGACAGTCACAAGCTGATGTGGAAGACAAGCCTCGGACCCTCGGACAGTGGGTTGTGAGCTGGGTCATCAGAGGGGACCATGTAAAGAGGTGCTATAAGAAGGGGGACCCAGGGCCCACCTGGAACACTGCGTTTCCGAATCAGACTCATCCATGCCGCTATAATTGTTGCCATGTCCACACGCATGATTTACTGGGGCTTTCCTAACAAAGTATTACCAGAAATTCAGTACATTCTGAAGGCGGACACGACTATTCTCATTACACAGACAAGGTGACAGGCACGGAGAGATACAGCCCCTTGCCTGAATTGCTCAGCTCAGCTAGGAAGCAGGAGAGCTGCAATTTGACCCAAAAGAGTTATTCATTTGTAAAGTATGTGTTTAAGGCACATAACATGACGTTTTGATTACTACTATCAAGCATATTAACACACCCATTATCTCAAATCATTTTGAATGTAGTAGAAGCACCTAAAACCTACTGTCACCCCATTTCACTATAGGAAACACATTCTAATAGTGAACACAGACATGATATCAGAAAGCAAGTGTGTCTCCAGTGATGATAGATGGGGCACTAGAAGACACAAGTGAAATAAGCCAGACATGGAAAGAAACACGTGGCACTATCTCACCTACCTGCAGAATCTTTAAAAAGCAAACAGGGAGAAACAGAGTAGACTGAGGCTGAGGCAGGAAATCACTTGAACCTGGGAGGTGGAGGCGCAGTGAGCTGAGATCATGCCTCTGCTCTCCAGCCTGGGTGACGGGCAGAGACTCCACCTCAAAAAAGAATAAAACACTATTATTAAATACTGTCCTCACACCGTGCGCGAGGCCCCTGGACTTCCTCGTCCCACGTGGCTGCATGTTTTTAACCTTTGACCTGCATCTCCCCATTTTCTTTCCTTCTCTGCTCCTGGTAACCCCAGCTCCACTCCTGTTTCTATGCACCTCACTTTCTTTTAGATTCTGCATGTGAGTGAGATCAGGCAGCATTTTTTCCTTTCTGCGTCTGCAAAGACCACGTTTCTAGCCACTGCTCTCTGCTGCCTCCTACTTAGGTTTAAAAGAAGGTGAGGTGGTTTAAAGAAAAATACTAAGGAAAAGGATACGTTGTGTGGTAGGCTGAATTGCATTCCCCCAAAGAGTTATGTCCAAGTCCTAGCCGCTGACACCGTGAGTGCGACACTGTTTGGTAGAAGAGTGTTTGCAGATGTGATCAGTTAAAGTGAGGCCATCAGGTGTGCCGGCCCTAAATTCAGTGATAGGTGTCCTTTGTCCGCAGGGCCGTGTTCCCTCTGAGGCCATGGGGCGGAGCTTCATTCCTCCTCCACCTTCCCGGGGCTGCCAGCCATGCTTGGTGTTCCTGGGCTGTGGACGCTTCACTCCGGCCGCAGCCTTCCTTGTCACAGGGCTGTGCCCTCTGTGTCTCTGCGCTTTCTCCTCCTCCGACCACCAGTCTTCAGAGCAGACTCAGGTCAAAGCCCAGCTCTCCTGCTTCCCAGCAGAGGAAAGCAGGCTGCATCTCTATAGGCATGCTACCTTGTCTGTATCAGGAGAATAATATTGCCTGCCTTATCGGGTGGTTGGGAGAATTAAGTGAGCTCAAGTATGTATAAAGAACCTAGTGCAGGGCCGGGCACGGTGGCTCACGCCTGTTAGCTCAACACTACATGAGGTTGAAGCAGGAAGATCACTGAGGCCGAGATTGAGACCAGCCTGGGCAACACAGTGAGACCCTATCTCTAAAAGAAAATAGATAAATAATAATAACAACAATAACTCAGTACAGTGCCTGATACAGTAGGGAGGTGTATTGTCCTCACATCATTTATTGTAAAAGGAAACAGTGTTACTGCCTTAAACACATACTGCAAAAATGTACCACCAGCGATGGGGTGACTGATGATTCACCTGTAGTCCCAGCTGCTCAGGAGTCTGAGGCTGGAGGATGCTTGAGCCCAGGAGTTCAAGGCTGCAGTGAGCCTGATCATGATTCTGAAGAGCCACTGTGTTCCAGCCTGGGCAACATGGTGAGATCCTGACTTTAAAAAATAGAGAATAATAAAGTGGCTGGGCGAGGCGGCTCACACCTGTAATCCCAGCACTTTGGGGGGCCGAAATGGGTAGATCACCTGAGGTCAGGAGTTTGAGACCAGCCTGGCCAACATGGTGAAACCCTGTCTCTTCTAAAAATACAAATATTAGCCGGGCAGGGTGGTACACACCTGTAGTCCCAGCTACTCGAGAGGCTGAGGCAGGAGAATCACTTGAACCCAGGAGGCAGAGGTTGCCATGAGCCAAGATCACGCCACTGCACTCCAGCCTGCGCGACAGGGTGGGACTCTGTCTCAAGATAATAATAATTAATAATAATAATAATAATAAAGAGAAACATACCAAAGATGAAAAATAATTGTAACATTAAATACCATGAAAGCAGCTAAACTCAGTTGCCTGCCTATTTCAAAACAGCTAAAAAAGAAGATTTAAAATATTCCCAATACAAAGAAATGATGATGGAGATCCTGAATGCCCTGATTTAATCACTGCACACTGTCTGTATGCATTGAAAGATCCCGTGTATTCCACAAACATGCATAATTATAAGGTGTCAGTTTAAAAATTTTCAGGAGAAATTAGCCAGTGTCGAGGAGGTGTTGAGCTGTACATGTGTACCTGAATGAGGCTTTCTCCTTCATTTCCCAAAAGGATTGAGAAGAAACTTTCCATTACGTGGGCTGATGTTACTTCATGCCACAGATGTGCAGCTGTAAATCATTTCCCCACGACGGTGGAAAGTGGAATAAGGCTTCATTCGGCCTCCTGTCTCCAGTGATCAGGGCTGTGGTGGAGGGTGGCGTGCTGTCTGTGAGTCCTCAGTCCAGAGGTTGTAAGAATGAAGACGGGCAGCCTTCTTCCAGCCACGCCGGTTAGCAGGACCACACATCAGGGCTTGCTTAGCTGTCTCCCAGGGGACTCTTCAGGGCCTCAGGAGGAGGGGATCCTCACTCACCCTGGAATGGGGCGGCTGAGATCAGACCGTCGCCCTCATCTGCAGCCCCTTCAGTGGCAGCTGCTGGAGCCTGCACAGAGAACCCCGTTTTGTCTCCCGATTCTGCAGTGAGTGTAATGGTGCAACCTGGCAACTGCCTCTTCATGTACATACACACACATGCACATGCTTACACGCATCTGTACACACACAAACTCACACATGCATGCACACTTGCACACACACAAACTTCATGCCTACACAAACACATTTGAACACACAGCACTCCTCCCTTTAAGGCTCAGCTTTATTCTCTGGCTATTTTTTTTTTTTTTTTTGAGATGGAGACTCTCACTGTCATGCAGGCTGGAGTGCAGTGGTGCGATCTCGGCTCACTGCAACCTCCACCTCCCCGGTTCAAGCAATTCTCCCACCTCAGCCTCCCAAGTAGCCAGGATTACAGATGTATGCCACCATGCCTGGCTAATTTTTGTATTTTTAGTAGAGACAGGGTTTCACCATGTTGGCCAGGCTGGTCTCGAACTCTTGGCCTCAAATGATCCGCCTGCCTCAGCCTCCCAAAGTGCTGGGATTACAGGCTGAGCCACCACACCGGGCCAGTTCTCTAGCTATTTTCATGTTTCTCCTCTAGAAGCCACGCCTGGAGCTTGGATGAGAGAGATCAGGGCCGCTCCTCTTACGTTGTTTGGAAGGCACTGGAGATGCAGGAGTGAAGGAAGGGAAGACGCGTGGACTGGGCTAAACTTCACCTCATGGCCATCGACGACTTCCCCTCCCTCCAATAATTAACACCCTTCCGGCTTCTCAGGCTAATTCTCAACTAACGGAAGGCCGCTTCTTAGTTACACAAATTATACAAAACTTCATACTCTAAAAATGGTAGAAAACATAGAGATTGTATAAAGAAGAATAAGATGAGAACAATTCATCAATATCCTCAAAACCTGCCACACACCCCACGTCGCCCTCCGCTCCTCCTCTGTCGTAGATTTCATATTTATCATGCTCTCTTTTCTTCATTATTTTACTGTATTTGTGTCCTTCTACTTTAAAAAAAAATTTGTATGCATTTAAATTTTGCATAGATGGGTCCATACTGTAATTTTTTTTTTTTTTTTTTTTGAGATGGAGACTTACTCTGTCACCCAGGCTGGAGTACAATGGCACGATCTTGGCTCACTGCAATTTTCGCCTCCCGGATTCAAGCGATTCTCCTGCCTCAGCCTCCCGAGTAGCTGGGATTCCAGGCAACTGCCACCACACCCAAAAAATTCGGGTTGTTCCAATTTGTTGCTACAGCAGAGGGTACTGCATGTGAGGAGTCTGAGTTGGGTCTCAGGTGTGTTTCTCTCCAGCAGGAGAATCGGTGCTCCGTCTTCCCTTTTTTATCTGGTGAACACCTAATCAGCTTCTAAGACACTGTCTAAAAGCTGCCTCTTCTGAGAAGTCTTCAGATCATGTCTCTGTCTCCTGGCCCTGTCCCCCCTGCCCCGGGCTCGTGGCAAGGACTGTGGGCTCAAAGAACAAGCTGTGGCCTCGGGGAGTGTCCCGAGAGTGTCCTGAGTATAAGCCACATCTCTCCAGGTGGACTTAAACCTCCCAAATTAACTCTCATAAAACATAAATGTTAAGAACTTGGACTCTAGAGCTAGACTGCCCAAGTTCAAGTCCCGTGCTGCCACTGGACAAGTTGCACCTGGAGGATGTCACCTAAGACAATGATGATGGTCGCTTCCTCCCTGAGTGGCTGAGATTTAAACGAGTCACCACATGCCACATGCTTAGACAGGGTCTGGCACAGCGTATGTGCTGCACGTTTGCCATCTGCCTCTCACAGCCCATGGACAAGTCACAATGATCCTATTGCCTTGATCTTCAAAGTAAGCCACAAATCTGACCAAGGCTTCACCATGGTTTCCTTCCAGGCCACCTTCCTCATGCAGTACCTGGGCGCTTTCTTACAAGAACCTCTGACCTCGATCCGAAGATTCCACCCTTGCCCCCTAGAGCCTATTCTCCACCCAGCCAACAAGACAATTCTTTAAAAAAAAATCAGTTCGTTAGTTAATTCTTATTACACATATTTAAGATGTACAACATGATATTTTGATACACGTCATATACACGGTGAAATGATTCCTACAGGAAAGCAAGTGAACATTTCCGTCACCTTCCATAGTTACCTCGTGTTTTTTCTTTTAATTACAGCCAGGGTCTCGCTCTGTCACCCAGGTGGGAATGCAGTGGATCATGGCTGACTCACAGTGGATCATGGGTTGACCTCCCAGGCTCTAACGATCCTCCCACCTCAGCCTCCCGAGTAGCTGGGACCACAGACACATGCCACCATGCCCAGCTAATTTTTTACTTTTTATAAGAGAGACAGGGTCTTACTATGTTGCCCAGGCTGATTTCAAATTCCTGGGCTCAAGCGATCCTCCCACCTTGGCCTCCCACCATGCCTAGCTAATATATATATATATTTTTTTTTTGAGATGGAGTCTTGCTCTACCACCAGGCTGGAGTGCAGTGGCATGATCTCTGCTCACTGCAACCTCTGTCTCCCGGGTTCAGACAATTCCTCTGCCTCAGCCTCCTGCGTCGCTGAGACTACAGGTGCCCGCCACTATGCCTGGCTAATTTTTTTTGTATTTTAGTAGAGGTTTCACCATGGCCAGGATGGTCTCGATTTCCTGACCTTGTGATCTGCATGCCTTGGCCTCCCAAAGTGCTGGGATTACAGATGTGAGCCGTCGCTCCTGGCCTTTTTTTTTTTTTTTTAGCTTTTGTAGAGACGAGTTCTTGCCATGTTGGTTAGGCTGGTCTTCAACTCCTGGACTCAAGAGATCCTCCTGTCTCAGCCTCCCAAAGTGCTGAGACATCATGAGCCATAGTGACGGCCCAGAGCTCCCTCTTGTGTGTGTGGTAAGAGCACCTAAAATCTCCCCTTAGCTAATTTTTAGTATAGGATTCAATGTTATTGACTACGGCCCTCCTGCTGGGCCTCCATCTCTAGACATTTTCCCTCTTCACAACTGCAACTTTTATTTATTTTTATTTTTTTGAGATGGAGTCTTGCTCTGTTGCCTAGGCTAGAGTGCAGTGGCACGATCTCGGCCCATTGCAACCTCTGCCTCCCGGGTTCAAGTGATTCTCCTGCCTCGGCCTCCTGAGTAGCTGGGATTACAGGCACCTGCCAACATACCTATCTAATTTTTGTATTTTTAGTAGAGATGAGGTTTTGCCATGTCAACCAGGCTGGTCGTGAACTCCTGACCTCAGGTAATCCACCCACCTCGGCCTCCCAAAATGCTGGGATTACAGGCGTCAGCCACTGTGCTCAGCCTGGAATGTGATTCTGACTGAGCCGGGGACCTCTGGGCCTCTTGGAGCAGCCGACTGAGGCGGCTGGCTGAAGAGGCTCTACAGTGCAAGGGTGGAATCAAGGAAACAAGGGTGCTGAGAGCAGATTGCGGAGGGAGCATTTCCGTCATCGGGTGACGTGAGCCTGCCTGGTGCCTGGCCCTGTGCTGCCTGAAGCCAGCCTCAGTACCTGCAGTGGTGCACAGCCCACAGTTTGCCTTAAAGGATGATGGTGCTTCAATCACAGGATGTTTGATGAGAAAAGAGAAACAATGCCTTGTTGATTGGGGCAGCACCACTAGCCAAAGCTCAGAAGCTGGAAAGAGTATGGGAAATGGGACATATCTTATGTGAGCCAGTGAAGCACTCCCACCAACGGGGTCCACTTATCTGCATTTGTTTCTGGAGAGGATGGGAATGTCTGTTCATCTCCCCAAGAACAGGATGACGACGCTACCTATCGTCCAAAGCAAACACCTTTGAGAATGGGAGTTTAAAAAATATATCAAAATACCATATTGTGCTCCATAAATGTATACAATTAGTATCTGTCAGTTATAAGTAAATAACACTCTATGCCTTAAGAAATATTTTGGCCGGGCGCAGTGGTCATGCCTGTAATCCCAGCACTTCGGGAGGCTGAGGCAGGCAGATCACCTGAGGTCAGGAGTTCAAGACCAATCTGACCAACATGGCATGTCTCGGTCCAGCAAAGCGATGTTCCCCCTCCCCAGGGCAGTGGGTGCATTGTGGCTGGGTGGTTGTGTTTTGTGTTTGTGTAGTCTAAATATTGACTCTCTCTAGAAGCAGCAGACGCTACAACAACTTTCAGACGTTTTTTCTAATCACTTCAGGCTAAGGAAGCTCCTTGAAAGAGAGAGCAAATATTTTGTTGAAGTGCATGGAGAATGAAAACAGAGGGGTAGAGAGAGAGAGAGAGAGAGAGAGAGAGAGAATGTGCTTCAGCTGGAGGACTTCTTTGTTAGACTGGCAATTCCCAGCGGTCCCAAAGCCTGGGAGATGAGGCTGGACAAATTTCAAATACACAGGAGGGGTTTATACAGCTCTGGGACCAGCCTTTTCCATTCACATGGCTTTGAATAAAATGGGAAGAAAATGGAATAATCAGAGGAAAAGTGTGGGAAGTAGAAAAGTTCCTTTTTAAAGTTTCCTTTCTTGTTAAATCATAAGTGTGCTAGTAACTTTGTTAATCCCCATCCTATGTAGCTGTTAGACATGCCATGCTTACAGGCACGTAGTACATTCTGTGTCCTTGTGCTTTAGCCAAGATATCTGTGCTGGGCGTGCTCACAGGCGTGTCCCAGCTCTCCATTGCTTTTACCTGTTTAGAAAAGTTTTAGGTTGTTAGCCAATCGGGTTTTAGTGTAGACTGTGAGGTCTGGCTCTAGCCAACGGAGATCAGACACAGCAGTGAGGACGACCCCAAATGCATAAGAAATAAATTTGTGTGTTTTCCTTTGTTCTTTGTACTCTGGTGGCAAGAAGGCTGAAGAGGGTACCTTTCCCACAGTCCAAGAAGCAAAAATTGCATTGCTGAAAGATCCTTTGTCTCAGTGCTGATTTTTCTTTGCGGCACCGAGCATCTATTTCCAACATCTATCTCCAGCATCTATTCCCAACAAAAAGGCGGCAGCAGGCAAAGCTGCTCTCAGAGAAGCGACAAAGCAACACGCACACACACAAAACCCCCAGCGCTGACGGAGGACCGGCTGCAGCAGGGCCGCCAGCGTTCATGAGCCCCTCACTGGTGCAAGATTTTCACGGGTAAGAGTGTGTTTAACTCTTACCACTGCATGATGTGCATACTATAACCTCGATTGTTTATATGCAACGCTAGGTAGAGGGCAGGAGTATCCATTTCAGGTAACCGAGAAGACATTTGAGCCCAGATCAATTTGCATAACCTTTATTCATTCAATAAATATTCACCCAGTCCTTGTGATGCACCAGGCACTGTGGAAGGTGCAGGGAAGAACAGTTCAAATTCTGCTTTCATGGGGCTTAACATCTAGTCGGAGGCTCAGGAAGGGGAGCTGGACAGACAATGAGCCAGTGAAGAGGTGAAACTAGACAATGTCACAGAGAGATTAGTGCAGCATGGGAGCCTAGCAAGGTGTCACTATAGGAGGCTGAGGTGGGGGCATGGCTTCAGCCCAGGAGTTCATGGAGGCTGAGGTGGGCTGATGGCTTCAGTTTGGGAGGTGGAGGCTGTGGTGAGCCATAATCATGCCACTGCGCTCCAGCCTGGGTGACAGAGTGAGACCTTGTCATGCATAAAAAAGAATTCTGCATGAAATCATACTGGCCCATGTCACATTTATGACATGAAACTCAGCCCCATGCCCACACCTCATTGCAAGACAGCCAGAATGTGCAGCCTATCTGTATGCAGGTGTGGCAGATTAAAGACGGCAGCAAATCTTTTGACCCTCCCTTTGCAAGGGATCTGTTTCCCCTCATCTTGGATGTGGGCTGGCCCGTATTTGTGCTGAGCACTGGAGTGCAGTGGAAGGGATCGTGTGCTTTTTCTGACTTCAGCATACACAGGAAAGACAGCCTCTGGCTTGACCTTGTTGGAGCCCGAAACCTCCGTGGAGGAAGCCCAGCGGCTCTGCGGTGCCATGTTGTAAGGAAGCTGAAGGAAGGGAGATGCTCCCTTAGATGGAGCAGCTTCTGCCCCTCTGCCCCGACCGTCTGAGCCATCTCAGCGGCGCCTTGTTTGACAGACTGACTCACAGACCACTGAGGCATGATCATAATAAATGGTTGTTTGAGGCCACTGAGGTTTGGAATAATTTGTGATGCAGCAGCAGGTGACTGAGACAACAAGGAAGGGAAGACGCTGAGGGTGGAAGCGTCACCGGTCTCTGCTCCGTTTCACGTTTCCTCTACCTCGGACGGCACAGGTGCAGGAGGCAGTGTGATGGCCGGGTGTGGGGCTCACTCTGCAGTCCCAGCACTTTGGGAGGCCAAAGCGGGAGGATCACCTGAGCCCAGGAGTTCTAGACCACTCTGGGCAACATCGTCAGACCCCATCTGTATAAAAAATGTAAAAAGCAGCCAGGTGTGGTGGCGTGCACCTGTAGCCCCAGCTACTCGGGAGACTGAGGTGGGAGGATTGCTGGAGCCCAGGAGGCTGAGACCAGCCTGGGCAACTAAGTGAGACCCCATCTCTACCAAAAATTTAAAACCTAGCTGGATGCGGTGGTGCACACCTGTAGTCCCAGCTACTCAGGAGGCTGTGACAGGAGGATCGCCTGAGCCCCGAGGTCAAGGCTGCAGTGAGCTCTGATCACGCCACTGCCCTCCAGCCTGGGGGTCAGAGCAAGACCTTGTCTCTATTTGAACAGAAAAAAAGAAGAAGAAAAAGAAAACAACTAGCAACCTCTTTGTCCCTGAGGCTAGCTGCTTCTCTCCCCCGATTTTTGTCCACAGCACTTACCACCTTCGTGTAAGGCGTCACATGCTTATTGACTTAGCAACCCTCTTGCCACACTGGTAGATTTGAGCGTGTGGACTTAGGAATACGATCCATGGCCAAGTGGGAAGCCCACTTCCTCCCTTCCAACGGAATTCCCTGGCAGACCCTTGCAGGAACAGTGTGGCTCTGAAGCCCCTACCCAGTTACCCAGGCAGCAGCAGGGGGCACCTCTGCAGAGGGCGTGTGGGGCGGGCAGGGATAGACTGGGCACTCCCTTCCTTGCTTCGTGTCCTGGAGTTGGACATGCTTACATCAGAAGGCAGGAGGGAACTCAGGAAGGAAGAAAATGGTCTTGCAAAAGCTGAATTGTTTGTGTTCAACAAATTGAAAAGAAATATTAGAAAAACAAACAAAGGGCCAGGCGCGGTGGCTCAAGCCTGTAATCCCAGCACTTTGGGAGGCCGAGGCGGGTGGATCACGAGGTCAAGAGATCGAGACCATCCTGGTCAACATGGTGAAACCCCGTCTCTACTACAAAACTACAAAAAAAAATTAGCTGGGCATGGTGGCATGTGCCTGTAATCCCAGCTACCCAGGAGGCTGAGGCAGGAGAATTGCCTGAACCCCGGAGGCAGAGGTTGCGGTGAGCCGAGATTGCGCCATTGCACTCCAGCCTGGGTAACAAGAGCGAAACTCCATCTCAAAAAAAAAAAAAAAAAGAAAAAAAGAAAAAAGAAGAAAAACAAACAAAGAGAGGCATTTCTTTCTTTTCTCTTCAAGGATTCATTCTCCCTGGGGCTCCCCATGGCCTGGTGTTTCTCTGGGCCATCTGGATGCATCCTGGGCCCACGGCTGTTTCAGCCCTCTCTGTGGCTAAGCAATTTTGCAATCAGTCTACAGCTATCCATCTTAGTTTTCTTTCAAAGAAAGCTGTTTTGCAAGCACAGCTGTTAGTGGCAGATTCTCCATCTTGAGGAGCAACTGGATAAAAGTGGCGGTGTGATTTACCGGAGGCAGGGCGGAGCGGCGGGGAGGGTCTGGGGCGAGCTGGAGACGGAGCCATCCCTCTCAGCCCGAGACTGGCCGCTGCGCCCCGGGACCAGCGTCGGCAGAACCACTGCTCGTTAATGAATTCTGAGCCCAGGGACATGTCTACAGGTTTGTAAACAGATTATTGCTGTGTTGAAGACAGCTTTGATGACTTCAATCTGGAGACAGATGTCCACACTCAAATAAGAATGTGCACTTTGGCACGGTGTAATCTTTTAGTCTGAGGCACACCTGCAAACCCCAGGCTCTCTCCTGAGTCCTGCTCAGAATTTCATGAAAGACCTTGGCTTGAACACAAAGCAACTCATTCTCTTCTCTTCCTACCCTTCCCTCCCTCCCTCCCTCCCTCCCTCCCTTCCTTCCTTTCCTCCTTCCCTCCCTCCTCCTTTCCCTTTCCTTCCCTTCCCTTTTCCCTTTCCCTTTCTTTTCTTTCTGTTCTCTTCTCTTTCTCTTTTACCCCTGTCTCTTCCTTCTCCCTGTCTTCTTCCTCCTTTCTTGCCCTTTCTTTCTTTGTCATTTCCCTCTCTCTGTCCATCCCCTTTTCTTCCTCTCTCCCCTGTATCTTTCTTCGTCATTTCCTCTCTCTGTCCATCCCTCTTTTCTTCCTCTCTCCCCTGTATCTTTCTTTGTCATTCCCTCTCTCTGTCCATCCCTCTTTTCCTGCTCTCTCCCCTGTATCTTTCTTTGTCATTTCCTCTCTCTGTCCATCCCTCTTTTCCTGCTCTCTTCCCTGTATCTTTCTTTGTCATTTCCTCTCTGTCCATCCCTCTTTTCCTGCTCTCTTCCCTGTATCTTTCTTTGTCATTTCCCTCTCTCTGTCCGTCCCCTCTTTTCCTGCTCTCTTCCCTGTATCTTTCTTTGTCATTTCCTCTCTCTGTCCATCCCTCTTTTCTTCCTCTCTCCCCTGTATCTTTCTTCGTCATTTCCTCTCTCTGTCCATCCCTCTTTTCCTGCTCTCTCCCCTGTATCTTTCTTCGTCATTTCCTCTCTCTGTCCATCCTCCTTTCCTGCTCTCTCCCCTGTATCTTTCTTCCTCATTTCCCTCTCTCTGTCCACCCCTCTTTTCCTGCTCTCTTCCCTGTATCTTTCTTTGTCATTTCCTCTCTCTGTCCATCCCTCTTTTCCTGCTCTTTTCCCTGTATCTTTCTTTCCTTATCTTGTCCCCTTTTCCTTTCTCGTCATCCCACCCCCGCCTTTCTTTCTAATTAATTGTGATCGCCTGCTCCACCCCACCCCACTGGACCTCCAGGAGCAGTGCTTGTCCCTGCTGTCCGCTTTCCTCTCCCATCCTGCCGTGCACACAGTAGGAGCTCACCATATCGTTGTTAAAACAAGATTTTCAGGCAGGAGCCCACAGGAGGTTGGGGCACCTTGAGCACAGTGTCCCCCTTTTCTGGATGAAGGCTCTGGGAGCATGGGGAGTGTGGGCGTCCCACGGAGGGAGATGCTGTGGGCTCGCAGTTATTTACCAAGCCCTTGTGTTCCCAGCACCGTGCAGAGCACGCGGTATGTATCATCTCACCTCATCCTCATGGCAGCCCGATGGGAAAAGGCTCATTAATATCCCCGTGTTAGGGCTAGAGAAATGGGGGCACAGGTGGTGCAGCAGCTTTCTGAAGGTGGCCAAACTGGTGAGGGGGCAGCCTGCTTTTGAACTGAGCCGCCCGATTCCAGAGCAGATTCCCTGAGGCGCTAGAGAGCGAGCCAGTGATGGTGGACACCCGCGGGTTTCCAGGGGAGAGATTCCACACCGAGCCATCAGCCTGTAGAAGTGCTCATCTTTTCTGCATGTATTGTGAGACAGGAGTCTCACTATGTTGCCCAGGCTGGTCTTGAAATCCTGGGCTCTAGTGATCCTCACACCTTGGCCTTTTTTTTTCCTTTGTGAGATGGAGTCTCGCTCTGTTGCCCAGGCTGCAGTGCAGTGGCGGGATCTCGGCTCACTGCAACCTCTGCCTCCCAGGTTAAAGTGATTCTCCCGCCTCAGCCTCCCAAGTAGCTGGGATTACAAGCACGTGCTCAGCTAATTATTTGCATTTTTAGTAGAGATGGGGTTTCATCATGTTAGCCAGGATAGTCTTGATCTCCTGTCCCTGTGATCCGCCCGACTCTGCCTCCCAAAGTGCTAGGATTACAGGCATGAGCCACCACACCCGGCCTAAGGCATCTTGGCCTTTCTAGTGGCTGGGATTACAAGTACATGCCACCACACCCAGCTGTTTCTGTGTGTTTTTGTAAAATCAGCTTTACTGAGACATAATTTACATAGAACCCCTTCTAAGTGCTCCGTTCCATGTAGCGTATGCGGCTCACTGCCACTCCTGTGCTGTTATGCATGGATGATCGTATGTGTATTTCTGCCATAAGCCTTGGGCATGATTATCTCCACATCAATGATGGGGAAACTGAGGTTCTGAGAAGGTGGGTCACTTGCTCTGGGACATGCAGCTGGTAGCAGGGCCAGGGTGCAGACCCAGGTTCACCTGAGCCTAGATTCCATTCCTGTCTCCTTTCATCACCTCCTACTCACCCCAGGGGTGAGTGAACTCCCACCCTCGGGCAGAAGGATGACAAGCGACACCCAGCACAGAATGAATGAGATGAACGATGGAGGCTCAGCCACAGGTACTGCCCCCCGACGAGAGGACACCACATGCCACGTGGGGCCACGTGGAGGTCGTAGTTGGAAGCAGACTGTGCAAGTGGGGACTGGGGACAGGCTCTGTAGTGACAAGAAGGTGTGGGCCCCTTGGTTCCCATGGGAAGATGTCACTGACTTGTTTCTGTAATTCCATGGGGATGGGGAACTGGATGAAGCACAGTGCTCAGGGACGAGCAGGCATCATGCCTGGTCTCGTGGTAAGGCGGGTCACGTGGCCTAGGGACCTTGTCTGTGGGGTAAGAGCTCGCAGCTAGGTCATTTCCCCGGCAGCTTCCCCCAGACGTCAAGGCAGCCCGTAAGGCTGGGCCTTTCTTCTAGCGCTCACACCGCCCTGTCTTGCTGCAGCCACGACCCCTCACGCAATGCACGTGGACGGCTGTACCTCTGGAAAGCTCAGCCCCTTCGCCTCGACCCTTGCACACAATAACAGCTACTGTGCTGGGTTCACTCCACGTCAGGCATCTTCCATAAATCCTGCAACAGCAGCATGGACTGCATCCCACCAATTGACCCACTTTATAGGAAGAAACGGTAAGCCTCTGGGAGCTTGAGTGGCCTGTCCACGGACAGGTGGTGCTCACATGCAGGTGCATTCACAGGTTCCCCTGGGTCCTGTCTGCCAGCCCCACCCCGTCCTCCGCTGCAGGTGACTGTCCACAGGCATCCAGACACGTCCAGAGCCACACTGCTGCTTCAGAGGCTGAATCCCAAACATCTGAAATGGAGTTGTTTCTGCCCAAATCAGATTCTTCGGGTCAGTTGTACACCAGGGACAGGCAAGATGAGGTTAGCTAAAGTGAGAACCGATTGAAATCATCACTCAAGGTTTCAAATGAGCTGCAGCCTTGCCGGGGCATCAGCCACTTCCTTCTCCTGGTTGGGGGTTTCTTTTTTCTTTTCTTTTCTTTTTTTTTTGAGATGGAATCTCTCTTTCTTGCCCAGGCTGGAGTGCAGTGGCGCAATCTTAGCTCACTGCAACCTCCGCCTCCTGGGTTCAAGTGATTCTTATGCCTCAGCCTCCCGAGTAGCTGGGACGACAGGTGTACATGACCACACCCCGCTAATTTTTATATTTTTTTGTAGAGACGAGGTTTCATGATGTTGCCCAGGCTGGTCTTGAACTCCTGACCTCAGGTGATCTACCTGCCTTGGCCTCCCAAAATGCTGGAAAGTGGCCTTCCAAAGTGCTAGCTGTAGCGCCCAGTCTGGGGTTCATTTCTATAGAACTCTCCAGGATAAGCCCCTGGTGGAGCCTCAAGCCAGGCGTGCGCAGAGCGTTTGGGGGTGCGGTGATGGTTCTACCTCCTCTCCCCACCTGATGGCGAGAAGCCTGAGGGCGGAGTCTGGCTCTGCTCACGTCTGTCCTGGCAGTGCCCAGCCTAGCACTGGCCACACGGGGTGCTCTGAATAACATCCCTATGCAGACGATCAAAGCACTCACTTGTTGAAGGCTCACCAGGCATTGGGCACGAAAGCCTTTGCCATGGGCTAAGTCACTGAACCTTCCTGTCAACCCCGTGAGACACATCCTCTCATCACACACGTTTTCAGATGGGGAAACTGAGGCACCAAGTGTCAACACAGCCGTTGCCACTTCCTGAGTCTGAATCGCACATTTCCTTTTGGGTGGAATTTTCCTCTGCTTGGAGCTTTCTCTGCATGTCTTCCCCTTTAAGGAAGAGGAGCGGCCGTTTCCAGCATCCTGTGTGGGAAAAGGGAAGAGGCGGAGCAGCTGGGTGGCACATTAGCGAAGCCTTGACTTTGGGTTCTGGCTTCTGGAACCATGAGGCCACGCGCTTTGTTGAAACTGCTCAGTTTGCTATCATGTGTTCTGGCAGCCCTAGGAAACTTTCACACAGGACAAAAGCCATGACGTCAGCAGGGATGGTTCCTCTCGGAGGGTCCAGGAGGCTCTGCCATTCCTTCTCCCAGCTTCCAGCGGCTGTGGGCATTTCCAGGCTCATGGCACCTCTGCTTCTGTGGCCCCTCTCCTCTCTGACTCTGCTGTGCCATTAATCTCTCTGCCTCTCATGTCATGTGTGAGTTCCCTTGGGACTAGGTCCTCCAGTGTCCCTCACCTTGGATAAGGCAGGATAATCTCCTCAACGTTGTCCCTTAACCCAATCACACCTGCAAAGTCCCTTTTCCCACGTAAGGTAACATATCCGCAGTTTCCAGGATTTAGATGGAAACATCCTTGGGGACAATTGCAAGCTGGCCACACTCGGGTTCTGCTGTAATGATGGTGGAGACCACGTGCTCTACACAGCGCAGCCATGAGCAGGACCTCCTGTCCTGCACTGGGTGAGGATGTCAGCGGCCTTCAGCCCCCAAGGTCAGGGGTTCACCCCACAGCGTGGTCTGTCCTCGCCTGTGCTCTACGAGCGACTCCCCCGGTATTCTTCATCATATTCAGCAACGTCTGTGAAATCCAAGAGGCTCACCTTGAGTGGGTTTCTCTAGCAAAGGGCCAGAGTTGCAAATGTCTGGGGTATCGGGGTACACCCAAGTATCTAACAGGTGTGGACACACACATGACAGCAAAACACAGGGAACTTGCAAAACTATAGATAAAATTTTATGGTTATAGAATTGGGCCAAGCGCAGTGGCTCACGCCTGTAATCCCAGCACTTTGGGAGGCCGAGGCGGCTGGATCACCTGAAGTCAAGAGTTCAAGACCAGCCTGGCAAACATGGTGAAACCCCATCTCTATTAAAAATACAAAAAAAAAAAGAAAAAAATAGCTGGGCGTGGTGGCAGGCACCTGTAATCTCAGCTACTCTGGAGGCTGAGGAAGGAGATTCACTTGAACCCAGGAGATGGAGATTGCAGTAAGCTGAGATCGAGCCACTGCACTCCAGCCTGGGTGACAGAGTGACTCCATCTCAAAATAAATAATTAAATTAATTAATAAAATAAAATAGGATTGAGATCAAATTTAGCCTTTTCTCAGAAAGACAGTAGGGCTCAGCTGCTGTCAGGATTCCATGTGAAATGTACTTAACATACAGTAGATTTTTTTTTCTCCAAATACCAGATATTTCTAAATTCAGCCCCTCCCTTAGGCCAACCCCACTCTACTATTCATTCTTACAGCAGAGGAGGCCCTGAGGTTTCCCGAGAATCAGTGAGGAAGGCTGATTTCCTTTCCATAAAAATGACAATGCGATTTCGAATGTTGAATTTCTTCAATTGTCATAACCACATCATTTTCTTTCTTCCCCGGGAGGAAGCTTCTGGTCTTTGTTTGCTGATGAATTACCTGGCCACTGTGACTTCTGAGAACTACTGTCTGGGGTCCTCCTCCTCCAATAATTATTTTCCCGATACAACAGGATCCTTAATTACCTCTTGATCGATTTCTCTCCCTGGGAGCTGGTTGTGATTGCTAAGGTTAGGCTCAAGGCTGATGGAAAATTCAATCAGATTCTCGCAGTCCCCAGTCCTGCTAAAGACTTCAATAGGTAAGAAAGTGTCACTATTTGGGCACTTAAACAGTTCAGTCATCTGATCAAGGTTGGTAAAATGCTGACCACAGCCACACATGTTGAGATGGAGGTCAGGAAAAATGAGTGGAGGCCACAAGTTGGGAAGAACGGTTTAGTTTTCAGCCTTAAAACGTCTCAACAGAATTCACCACTAAATAGTTCTCCCAGGACCTTTCATCTGTGTCAGGCTCATTGTTCAGGGACCAGCTCAGCTACCACCTACATGGAGCCTTCTCTCATCTGCCCTTACAGCTCCTGAGAGAACCCACTCAAAATCACTGTGGCTGGGCCCAGCACATGGGGAGGCCACTGCACTCCAGTCTGGGTGATAGAGTGAGGCCGGGTCTTGCTGTGTCTGGGGTGCCGTGGTATGATCATGGCTCACTGCAGCCTCAAACTCCTGGGCTCAAGCAATGTTCCCACCTCAGCCTTCTGAGGAACTGGGGCTACAGCCCTGCGCCGCTGCATTTTATGTTTTGTTTGGTCTCACATGTTGCCCAGGCTGGTCTTGAGTGCCTTGTTTCAAGTGATCTCCCCAGCTTGGCCTCCCAAAGTGCTGGGATTACAGGCGTGAGCCACAGTGCCCGACCCCAGGAAGCAGCTCTTTATCCACGCGGAATAGTGGCATCTTGTCTAGGTTGTCTGGAGTGCACTTCATTAAACAATCCGACTATCCTAGTTGCTGTGGCTGCGTAATGGATTACCACACGAAGGGGCATCAAACAACCGTTGCTTACGCTCACAGATTTCGTCGCTCAGGAATTTGGAGTGGACACAGTGGGGACTGCTTGTCTGCGCTCCATGGATGGCTGGAGCCTCACCTGAAAGATCCGAAGACGGGAGGCTGCAGTCCTCTGAACGGTCCCTCTCTCATGCATCTAAAGCCGGCTGTGAGCCTCAGGGGCACTCCTGGGGTCTCCCCATGGGTCTGTCTAAGTGGGTGTCTCTCTGTACGGGTTTCTGTCTGTGTGAGTCTCTCCATGTGGACCAGTTTGTGCTTCCTTAAGCTGTGGCAAAGCAGCTGCCATTCCCCAGAGCAGGCATTATCCAAAGAGGGAGCGAGCTTGGGGCTGTATTGTTATTATCTCTTTTCTTTTCTTTCTTTCCTTTTTTTTTTTTTTTTTTTCTGTTGCCCAGGCTGGAGTGCAGTGGCGTGATCTCGGCTGACTGCAACTTCCGCCTCCCAGGTTCAAGCCATTCTGCTGCCTCAGCCTCCCAAGTAGCTGGGACTACAGGTGCATGCCACCACACCTAGCTAACTTTTTGTATTTTTTAGTAAAGACGGGGTTTTATCATGTTGGCCAGGATGGTCTCGATCTCCTGACCTCATGATCCACCCACCTTGGCCTCCCAAAGTGCTGGGATTACAGACGTGAGCCACCGCACCCAGCCAGAGCTGTATTGTTTTCAGGACCTGCACTTGGAAGTCACATGCATCACTTTTGCCATACCCTGTTGTCAGGGACAGCCGCTGGGTCACACCAGGATTCAATGGGAAGGGCCACAGTCTGTCTCTGAGTGAAGGCAGCGTTTGTCATGCTGTAAGAACAAGGCAGGTGGAGAGATGGCTGCGGGCGCCCAGCACCTGCATTCCCTGAGCACCTAGGATTATATCGGGTTTAGCAGGGGCCGTGGAACCATATTGTCAGGGTGCTTTACGGTTTGCCAGATGCTCCCCCTCACACCCCACATCCCTCATTTCACAGAATAACAAAGCTCTTAGAGTGCTGATGAATTTCCTGAAGGTCACAGCAAAACATCAGAAACAACCCCAATGTTCAGCCACAGAAACTGCCGGAAGAAGCTATGGCTCATCGGCACAATGCAATGTCAGGCAGCTATTGAATCAAATCAATTCTATGTCTGAAAGCGAGAAGATTACCAAGCTGTAGTGTTAATTTATGTTTAAAAAGATGTATAGAAATGAGGATGATGGTTACTCTTAGTGGCAAATAGAATAATTGTGTGTGGGGGGGGTGCACACAGAGGGCTTCTGCAGGAGTGGTATGGTAGTAATTGCCAGGGTATTCATCTTATAATAATCTGTTAATTATTTATAATTATAATTTACATGCATTATTAATAAATTATAATTTATATAATTTTAAATTTAGTAATAATTTAATAATAAATTAACAATTTATTATTTTTTTCAGCATTCTGTTTTTGTGTTATATTTAGTTAATTAGCCAGATGCAGTGGCTCACACCTGTAATCCCAGCACTTTGGGAAGCCAAGGCAGGTGGATCACTTGAGGCCAGGAGTTCGAGACCAGCCTAGCCAAGATGGTGAAACGCTGTCTCTACTAAAAATATAAAAATTAGCTGGGCATGATGGTGGGCACTTGTAATCCCAGCTATTCAGGGGGCTGAGGCATGAGAATTATTTGAGCCTGGGAGGCAGAGGTAGCAGTAAGCCAAGATTGCTCCACTGCACTTCAGCCTGGATGACAGAGACTCCATCTCAAAAAAATAATAAATAAAATTAAAATTAAAATAAATAAAAAGTTTTAAATTTAAAAAGGCCAAAACAGTTTCACAGACCCTCAAAAAACTGAACAAAATTACCTTTTGACCTAGTAATTACTAGTGAATCTAGTAATATTGCTCCTAGATTCACTCCCCACCAAAATATGGAAAACAAATACTCAAATAAAAACTTGCACGTGAATATTCAGAGCAGCTTTATTTATGATAGTCAAAAACATGAAAACTGTCTGAATGTCCATCAATGGATGAATGGAGAAACAAAATGTGGCATGTCCATACAGCGGAATATTACTTGACCATGAAAAAGAATGAATGATCGATGTGAGGTACAACATGGATGAGCCTTGAAAAACTTATGCTGAAGGAAGGAAGTCAGTCAGAAAAGGACACGAACCACAGGACTTCATTTACATCAACCATCCAGAAGCAATAAATCCACAGAGACAGGAAGTACACTGGCGGTTGCCAGGGGTGAGGGAACAGGGACAGACTGCTTCATGGACAAATTTTTTTTTTTGAGGTAATTAAAATGTTTTGAAACCGACACAGGTGGTGACTGCACAATATTGTGAATGTCCCAAGTGCCACTGAATTGTTCACTTTAAAATAGTTAATATTATGTTATTGAATTTCACCTGAAAAAAAACAGGGCCAAGTATGTTGAGGGCCCTACCCTGGCAGAAGAGATCATGATGAGTAAGGAAAAGCAGTCATGAGCTGTCATTAATTGCACTGTGAGGAATCTATCTCCAGCCTGACTGCCCTGCCAGGAGGTGGAGCAGGTGCCTTCTCTGTAGGGGGTTGGGGGGCAGCCTCCCCATTACCTATGGGCTTGGGCAATAGCTGTCTTGTCCTAATGCTTTGTTCTTCATGGATCCCACCCACATGGTCAGGGTCCTCTACCTGCCACAGTTCGTTAGGGGACAGGAGGGAAGGCAAGGTGGGAACGGTATTCTCATTGTTTGTCAGGATCTAGGGATTTCACCTGATTTGAGCCTTTCATTAAGAAGCCTACACGATCGCCCAGGTGTGGTAGCTCACGCCTGTAATCCCAGCACTTCGGGAGGCCGAGGTGAGCGGATCACGAGGTAGAGAGATCAAGACCATCCAGGCCAACATGGTGAAACCTGTCTCTACTAAAAATACAAAATTAGCTGGGTGTGGTGGAGCATGCCTGTAGTCCCAGCTACTCAGGAGGCTGAGGGAGGAAAATTTCCTGAACCTGGGACGTGGAGGTTGCAGTGAGCCAAGACTGTGCTACTGCACTCCAGCCTGGTGACAGAGTGAGACTCGGTCTCAAAAAAAAAAAAAAAAAAGAAGTCTACCGGATCAATAGAAAAACAGCACTGGGTCCCAGGGAGTCCAAATTTTAGCTGTAGTCCGTGGTAACAGACCCAAGGTGGAATGCCACATCCCAGCAGACTGATCGCATCTATTTTGTGAGACCTGGGAGGTGTGGTGGGGAAAGGAAGCTGTGTGTGTGTCTGCCTGTGTGTGCATGTGTGTTACTGTGCGCATCGTATGGATAGGCCTATGTGTGTCTCTGTGTGTTCATGTGCATGCGTATGTATCTATGTGTGTCTCTTACTGTGCACATGTGTCTATGTGTATGCACCTGTGTTCACGTGAGTGTGTGCATGCCTGTGTATGTGTCTGTGTGCGTGTGCACATTCCTGTGCGCAAACCAACTGTGCAGCAAGCCTGGGGACAAACCTCAGGGTCTTTCCGAGCTTCGGAACAACTCATTTGGCTTCTTACTTGAAGAGCCAATTCAAAGCCTCAGGGGAAGGCGGTTGAATGACCTTCCGCAGTCAGAACAAGTCTTTCATTGTTCTTGACCAAAGAAATAAAAACGCAGCCCACCCAAATATTAACAGCATCTTTCTGTCATCTCATACCAAACTGCTTTGTAATAAAAAAAGAAAATTACTTTATTGTATGCAGACCTCAAGTTATTCACTTTCATCCCTCAAAAATTTTTATATGCTCCTAGCATATGGATAGCGGGCATCAATGGCCCATAATCCTGGAAAATGAGAAATCATATATTTTCTTTCCTACAGTAAAAAGGCTCAGCTCAGAGTCTCACTCTGAGGAGAGTGGTGCGAGTTTGTTGCTTTTTTTTTTTTTTTTAAAGTCATCACATTGAAGGTCACTCATTTTCAGGTGAAGCAACATGATAACCCGTGTCGGGGGAGCCAAGCTGGGAGGGAGCTGTGGCCTCTAGGGACAGGAGGGGCCTTGAGCATGTGGTCAGTAGGGTTTAATCCTGAACTTTCTCCAAAGCCCTGTCCGTGGTCCTTCCCTCTGGCTTCCCTCTCCTCTCCCCTCTCTGGAGGCTTTGACTCTCTGAACCCTGGTCCTCACTGAGAAGCCATCTCCTTCCCTGAAGACCAATCTTGGGCTTTGTTGTAAAGAATCTATTTCTTTCTTTCTTTCTTTTTATATGGAGTCTTGCTCTGTTGCCCAGGCTGGAGCACAGTGGTATGATCTTGGCTCACTGTACCCTCCACCTCCCAGGTTCAAGGTATTCTCCTGCCTCAGCCTCCCTAGTAGCTGGGACTACAGGTGTGCACTACCACACCCGGCTAATTTTTGTATTTTTAGTAGAGAAGAGGTTTCACCATGCTGGCCAGACTGGTTTGAACTCCTGACCTCAAGTGATCCTCCCACCTCAGCCTCCCAAAGTCACTGCACCCAGCCTATTTCTTAACTAACAGGAATAACATGGTGCTTTAGTTGTTTTTTTTTAAAGCTACTATAACAAAGCACCCCATGTGTCTTAAAACATCAGAAATGTATTTCCTCGCAGTTCTGGAGGCCACAAGTTAGAAATCCAGGTGTTGACAGGCTGGTTTTCCTTGGCTTGTAGACACATCACTCTAGTCCCTGCTCTGTCTTCATGTGACGTGCTGCCATTCTCCCAGGTCTTTCTGTTTCTTTCTTTCTCTTTTTTTAGAATCTGTTGTTTTTGCAGAGACAGGGTCTTGCTCTATGCCCAGGCTGGAGTGCGGTGGCATGAACATGGCTTACTGTAGCCTCGACCTCCAGGGCTCAAACAGTCCTCCCATCTCAGCCTCCTGAGTAGTTAGGACCACAAGCACGCACCACACTCTACTAATTTTTAAAATGTCTGTAGAGATGACATCTCACTATGTTGCCCAGGGTGGCCTCAAACTCCTGGGCTCAAGCCATCCTTCTGCCTTAGCCTCCCACAGTGCCGGGATCACAGACATGAGCCACCACACCCAGCCTGCTTTTCTGTCAGTCATTGGATTAGGAAGCACCCTAATCTAGGAGGACCTTATCCTAACATGATTGTACCTGTGAAGATCCTGTGTCCAAATCAGGTTGCATTCTGAGGTTCTGGGTCTTTTTGGGGACTCACTTTTCAACTCAGTACACCAGTGATACTTGAATAGATGGTGCATAAAGCAAAAATCATGCATGGTCAAAATGACTCCTGAAAACCCTTTGAAAACCAGACAAAAGGGCTTGTTGTGCAGCTCTTTCTCTATGAGGGAAGAAATGCTTTCTCAGAGACCCCGGCAGACTCTCCTTACTCATCATTGGCCAGAGCTGTGTCACATGTTTCCTCTGGATGAGTCATTGGCAAAAGGAATGAGACCGCCTTGCTTGGCTTGGTCCAATGATGATTCATTGCCTGGGACAGGGAACATTGTCACCTGTAACAAAATCAATGAGAGCAAAAATCAATAAGTGAGCTGATGCTGCAGGGTAGAGTGCCAAAATGGCCTCAGTTTTCCCCCTTTTCTGTATCCACATTCCTTGCAATATGACCTTGCAGCTCCTTCATAAAGAGATGGAGCCTATTCCACAAATACGCACCTCTCAAATGCGAGACGTCCATACAATGGCATATTATACATAGTCCTAAAAAGGACGCACTGATACATGCCACAGTATGGATGCACCTTGAGAACATCATGCTAAGTGACAGGAGCCAGACACGAAGGGCTTCCTATTCTATGATTCCGTGTATGTGAAATGTCCAGAATATACAAATCCATAGAGACAGAAAGGAGATTCGTGGTTGCCAGGGACTGTAGGGGAGAGCCAGAGGCTCTGGGGAGTCTGGGGGTAATGACTAGAGGTGAAGGGTTTCTTTGGGGTTAATGAGAAAGTTCTCAAGTTGATTGTGATGGTGGATGCATAACGTTGTGAATTGACTAAAATTGTTGAATTGTATTCCTTAAATAAGTGAAATAGATGGTATGTGAATTACATCTGATATAGTTTGGCTATGTCCCCACCCAAATCTCATCTTGAATTGTAGTTCCCATAATCCCCATGTGCTGTGGAGGGACCAGGTGGAGATAATTTAATCATGGGGCAGTTTCCCCCACCGTGTTCTCATGATAGTAAGTTCTCAGGGTATCCCCACCTACCGCTTCACTCTGCACTTCTCTTTGCTGCTGACATGTGAAGGAGGACGTGTTTTCTTCCCCTTCTTCCATGGTTGTAAGTTTCCTGAGGCCTCCCCAGCCCTGCAGAGCTGAGTCAATTAAACTTCTTTCCTTTGTAAGTTACCCAATCTCAGGTATGTCCTTAGAGCAGCGTGAGAAAGAACTCATACAACATCCTAATAAAGGTGTTAAAAAGTAATCTACACCTCTTGTCTCAGAGCTGGCCTTGTGACTTGCTTTGTCCTAAAGGATGGGGCAGGAGTAATGCCATGTCTGTTCTGAGGCCTCCAGAAACCTTACACACCGCTGACATTTCTCAGAATCCTGGGGGCGTCATAGGCACAAGCCCAGGCTGGCCTGGGGACAATGACACATGGATCTAGTTCGTAATCCCACTTGCCCTAGCAGACAGCAAGCCAACCAGCGGGCATGTGAGTGAGCCCATCCTGGGGTACTCAGCCGTCTCTCCAGATGACTGGACCGTGAGCAACCAGCCAAGACCCGCCGAGCCAGCCAGCTGACCCATAATCTCAGGATCAATAATAAGCACGTATTGCTGAGTCACTACATCCTGGGACAGCAGGTAACCCAGCGATAGCTTACACAGCTGCCATCCTAACTCTTGCTCAAGAGCTTCATCAAGATATGGTTCACAGGCATCACAAGTCATCTGTTTAACCAACCATCCTAACTCTTGCTCAAGAGCTTCATCAAGATATGATTCACAGGCATCACAACTCACCCATTTAACCAATTAATCACATTTAGAACAATTTTCATCACCCAGAAAGAAGCTCAGTGCCTGTGAACAGCCACTCCCTGCCTCTCCCTCTTCCCAGTCCCTGAAAACCATGGATCTACTTTCTGTCTCTACGGATTCGCATGCCTTTGGCATTTCATATAAATGGGGTCATTCAATATGTGGGTTTATTTTTTTTGTGACTGGCTTCTTTCACTTAGTGTAATGCTTTCGGATTTCTTCCACACTGCAGCATAGCCTCATAACTTTTTATGGATAGTATTAGTTATTTATTTGCTTCCTTACTCTTTATCTTTCCCTAGTAAAATTGAAGATCCATGACCTCAGGAGTTTGCTTGTCTTATTAATTGCAGCTTCTGTCTTGCCTGAAAACTGAACTTAGCACATAGAATGCTTCTTGAATGAATGAGTGAATGCATGAATGAAAAGGCAAATCAATTTGTTTCCCTTCTCTTATTAAAAACAATGTTTCAGGACCAAAGAACCTGAACGGGCACCAAGTTAAAAGCTCCTCTGGGTCAGGGCATGCCTCATTATCACAGGGGACAAGCCAGCGACTCAAATGCACATCAGTCCAGCTCCACCAGCTGCCTCTGGACTTTCACGAAGCCACGGGGACATCTGCTTCTTTCTCCAGCCTCATAGATTTTGATTCCAGGCTTGTGCAAAGCAGTGTTCTTTTAGCTGTTGCATAACAACAAAAAAAATTTTCTTCTTTTTGCTTCTGGCAAAATTGACCATGGAAGACAAAGGAAATTTTCTTACTTGGTAATGAGACTAGTTTTGCTTCAGGTGGGAAATGCTTCCCCAACTCCATTCCCTCTGAGTGTGTGTTAACACAGACAGGGAGGTCTCCCTCCCTACTGACTACCCATACGTTTACTTTAATTCCAGGGTCTGGGTGGGAAGGAATCACAGGGTTATTTAAGCTTGTTTTGCCATAAACCTTGAAAAAGTCTTTCATTTAACAAAAAAAAAATGTCCTCCATTTTCAAAACTCTGTTCGGCAGTGGAGGGTGTAGCCTGCAATCCTTTTATGCCGTGGTGGTGTCTGTCCTCCGTGTGACTAGAAGTGTCATTATTGGCATCATTTTGTCCAACTGGGGAAGAGAAAGAGACCCTGCCTCAGATCACCTGGCTGAGACCCTGGCTGCAAGGGGTGATCACATCCGAACTGACGCGGAGGCCCTGGGCTCGGTGACAGCTTGTGGCATGTTCCCAATTGCTTCTAGCACGTCCAGCAAACTTTGGGAGGTCAGAGCCTGTCTGCTCATGGATGCTCACCTGGAGAAGGGCAAACAGTTGGGAGAGAAATAATTCACAGACCTCTGGAGAACCATTCAGTGCTCCAGGGCTGACACAGCCCCCGTGCTGTGACTCCCCAACCCGTTTTGTAATGCATGCACTTGGCGTAAACCTATAAAAAGCATTTTCAGGGCTAGGGCTAAAAGGACACATCACAACCAAGAAAGATGGTGATAAGATATTTGGGACAATAGCCGATAATTCACCAACATTGAAATCATAGCCAGCCATTGAGGATTCCATGAACGAAGGAGGAGGGAATTCGAATTGCAATGAGGTTTCTTAGCTGAGCGTCTCGGGGTCTGGCCCAGGGGTGTGAATGCCTTTAAACTTCCCAGTAGCTTTGCCTGGTGGGTAGGATTCCTGGGGCTTAGCTGAGGACATGGAGAAGAGGAGGAACTGGTGGAATTTTTAAAAATTACCTATCTCTATGTTTTCTTTGCACATAATACCTGCTTGCTGTAAAAACGCAAACCGTTAAAAAATACATAAAGTAGAAACAAAACCATTCCTCGCGGCAGTCCACCAGGAGACAGCCAGCGGGAGTTGCTTCTCATCGCCCTGGCATGCTGCCATCAGCACAGGCATGCACCAGTGTGTGCATTAAATGCATTACTGTTTTAACTCAAATGAGATTATAATCTTTTTATCATTATTCATCTTACTTAAAAAAAATCTTTGTATAACTAAATTTTTTACACGCACACGAAAGTGGGGAGAAGACTTTGACAGTGTCCGCCCTGAGCTGCAGCCGTCGTCAGCATTCTGCCAAGCTAGTTTTATCTGCCATATCTCACTTTAAAAATGGTCTGTTTTGGAAATTGTTGGATACAAAGGTAGAGAGAAGAGCATCCCGAGCTCTCCTGTGTTCCTCACCCAGTTTTAGCAGTTTTTTATCATATAGCCAACCTCAAACCCTTCCTACTAAACTCCACCCTTGGATATTTTTAAAGGAAAACCCAGGACCTGGCACAGGGGCTCACTATCATCCCTGCAGTCCCAGTGCTCTCGGAGGCTGATGCACTCAAGACAGCCTGGCCAACATAGCGGAACCCATCGCCACAAAAAATAAATAAACTAGTTGGCGTGGTGGCATGTGCTTGTGGTCCCAGCTACTTGGGAGGCTGAGGTGGGAGGATTGCTTGACCCTGGGAGTTTGAGGCTGCAGTGAGCTGTGATTGTGCCACTGCACTCCAGCCTGGGTGACAGAGTGAGACCCTGTCTCAAAAAAAAAAAGTTAAATCCTATTTTACCTGTAACTTCTTTTTTTTTTTTTTTTTAAGATGGAGTCTTGCTCTGTCTTCAGGCTGAAGTGCAGTGGCATGATTTCTGCTCACTGCAACTCTGACTCCTGGGTTCAAGTGATTCTCCTGCCTCAGCCTCCTGAACAGCTGAGATTACAGGCACCTGCCACCACGCCCAGCGAAACTTTTTTTATTTTTTATTTTTGTATTTTCAGTAGAGATGGGATTTCACCATGTTGGCCAGGATGGTCTTGATCTCTTGACCTCGTGATTCGCCTGCCTCAGCCTCCCAAAGTGCTGGAATTACAGGTGTAAGCCACCATGACCGGGATTCTTCTTCTTCTTCTTCTTCTTTTTTTTTTTTTTTGCAACAGCTTTATTGAGATATAATTTACCCATTTGAAGTGTACAATTCAATGGTTTTAAGCATATTCACAAAGCTATGCAGTCTTCATAATCAATGAACATTTCATCACCCCAGAAAAAAACCTCTTGCCATGAGCCCTTCCCCATTTCCCCTCTCCCAGCCCCTGGCAAGCACTAATCTCCTGGATTTGCCTATTCTGAATATTTTATAGGAATGGAATTGTACACTATGCGGCCTTTTGTGGCCAACATCCCACAAGTCACGTCTTCGAGGCTCATCCACATTGTGGCGTGTGCCAGTGTTTCATTCCGTTTTATGTCTGAGTCACGTTCCATTGTGTGGATGTGCCACTTTTTGCTGATGCATTATCAGTGGATGGGCACCTGTGTTGTTTTCGCTCTTTGGCTGTTGTGAGTAATGCTGCTGTGAACAATCGTGCACAGGTTTTTATGTGGATATATATTGTCATTTCTCTTGGGTTTATCCCTAGGAGTGACACACTGCTGGGCCACATGGGAACGTTTTGAGGCGCTGCTGGGCTGTTTTCCACAGCAGGAACACTGTGTTACATCTCCATTAAGCTATCTGTGAGCGTCCCCATTTCTCCGCATTCTCACCAACACTTGCTAGGATCTTTTAATTAATTAGTTAATTGTAGAGATTGGGTCTTGCCATCTTGCCCAGTAGGGTCTCAAGTGATTCTCCTGCCTTGGCCTCCCAAAGTGCTGGGATTACAGGCAAGAGCCGATGTGTCTTTTCTTTTTTCTTTTCTTTTCATTTTTTTTTTTTTTTTTTTTGAGATGGAGTTTTGCTCTTGTTACCCAGGCTGGAGTGCAATGGCATGATCTCGGCTCACTGCAACCTCCACCTCCTGGGTTCAAGCAATTCTCCTGCCTCAGCCTCCTGAGTAGCTGGGACTACAGGTGCCTGCCATCATGCCCAGCTAATTTTTGTATTTTTAGTAGAGACGGGGTTTCACCATGTTCACCAGGATGGTCTCGATCTCTTGACCTCGTGATCCACCTGCCTCGGCCTCCCAAAGTGCTGGGATTATAGGCGTGAGCCACCGCACCTGGCCGTTTCTTTTCAAATAAAGTCTTCTTTGTGGGTATAACTTTCTTTCAAGTTTATCGACTTATTATGGAAATATTAATGGATCATCATATATATATATATACACATATATATATATACACACACATATATACTCACATATTCACTGCCTGCTTACTAATCCATTACATGAATGTAGCATCCTATTTTACCCCTTTGGCTAAACATTTATGTCAGTCATTTCCCATTTTTCAGCACCACAAAGTGACCATGAATTCCCAGACACCTACAGTTTCTCAATCAGTGCTCCCAAGAGAATTACACTCTCTTGCTCTGAGCCATCCATGTAAGGAATGAACTTTTCTCCCAGGGGTCTAGCAAGGTGTTAGTTATGTAACCATCCTTGAGAGAACTGATAAAAGAGTCTCTCAAGCCACTTTCTATGTGCCGTGATTCAGACGAGCACCCCTGGTTGGGAAGACTACATGTGTTCAAACACCATTTCACATTGTTAGAGTAGAATTGTGACTTGAGGTTTCCCTTTCACATTTGGGGCTGTTCCCAAATTGCCCTCCAAACTGGTCACACCCATTCACATGACCACAGTGTCCAGCATATGCCTGGCATATTATCATGTTTTAAATTTTAATTTTTCATATTTATGTAAATAGAGATGGTATCTCACCATGTTGCCCAGGCTGGTCTTGAACCCCTGGCCTCAAGACATCTTCCTGCTTCGGCCTGCTAATGTGCTGGGATTACAGGCATCAGCCACCACACCTGGCCATGTTTTCATCCTTGGTAACCCTAGAAGCCCCAAATTATTTGTTAAAATTTGTTTTTTTCCTCCCATCCTTAGTGCAATTGAAAATCTTTTCAAATGTTTAACAGCCACTAAAATTTCTGTATTTGAGATTTTGTAAGTGTTAGAATTGAACATAATCACTCTTTGGGGAAACATCCATTTCCAATATCTGGGTGTACTTCAACATTTAATTTAAGACATTCCTGAGAACTCTTAGTGGCTAATTTTGTCTACCTGGTAAAATATGGTACTAAAATGTGTCAGTAGACAGCAGACAATTCTCAAAGGACTTTTTCTGACAGCTTTAAATTTATGTGACTCCTGATATATTTTTGACTTAAGGGATTCATATTTTTTTAGAAATTTGCTGATAATTGATCCGCTCAACTTTTTTTGTATTCACATAATTCCAATTCATGTTACTTATAACCTGAACTCTAGTACTCTTAAAATAACCAGACAGTTGTGGAGCCCCATAGAAACAGAGACCCACTGGATTCCAGAAATTTCCATCATTCCATTTCAGGCAGCCTTGCATCTTCCTAGCTAATTACTGAAAATATGGTCAAAAGCCAAACAGTAGACTTAGGTGTAAGTAAACCTGGGACCTGGGGAATGTGTGTTCTCAGCGAAAAATCATCACCTGGCATTCCAGGATCTGTAATTACAGCTCACCTTTCGGGCACTGTCTTTGAGATGTATTTGCAGCAATTATTCACACACCTGAAAACAGTCACCTGTCCTCACCTCAATTTTATTAAAAAGCAGATAGTAACCATATTTTGGGTTTTTAAAAACCATTTTTCTCTATTTCATAAAGCAAAGGCAAAATATACTCCAGAAATGTCAAATAATTGCTTTCACTGCATGGCTTCAAAAAAAGAACTTTTTTTTTTTTTCACTTCCATCCTCTTCCATCTATAGAGAGCTCTATCTATCTTTTCCCGCTGAGTTCCCAGGTGGCATGGAGGAAAGGCTGGAGGGAAACATGGGACGGCGGAGGGGCTCGGGGAGAGGGCTGTGGTGGAGAGAGGCTGCCCTTAATCACGTTGAGGTCCCAGCTGTGCCTACAACGTGGAAGATCCAGCGATAGAGAGAAGCAGAGAGCCTGGACCGAGCCTGGAGGAAGTGGGCCCGTCGCCTGGGCCTGTGCCTCTGCCCCCCTCCAGAGCAATGCTGCGGTCCCGCGCTCCTCACAGGCTGCACGGCCTCCTTGGATGCCGGCCGTAGCCTGCACTCTTGGTTTTTATGCATTGTCTTTCAAATAGCCGTTTGACATTTAGGGGACGTCTTAGCATCCCATTGCAGCTTTAACAAATACCATCAACTGAAGTGGCTGAAGATGACACACACATCATTTCCCAGTTCTGCAGGTCCAGAGTCAGACGCATCTCAAGAGGTGCCCATCCTCAAGGTGTCGGTGGGGCTGTGTTCCTCCTGGGCAGGAGCCCTTTTCTTGTCTTTTCCAGCTTGCAGAGGCTGCCAGCATTCCTGGGCTCGTGGTCCCTCCTGCAACCTGCAACAGCTAAGTGTCCTCTCTCCGTGTCCTCCCGCGGGAGTCCCCCCTTCCTCTGACTGTCGCGTGTGCTTCCCTTCTACGGCAAGGACCCCTGTGACTGCGCCAGGCCCACCTGGAAACCAGGAGAATCTCAGCATCCTGAACATACATCCATCACAGCTACCAGTTCCTTTGCCATGAAGATGACATTTCCGTGCATTCCAGGCTACAGGGCATGGACATATTTGTTCGACCTCCGCAGGGAAAGCCTCACGTGATGCGTCTGAGTTTCCCACTCCAGGGATCAGAGCCCACACCTCCGGTCTCCCCGACCCTGCACTGCTGCCGGGACACTGGCCGTCGGGGAAGGGCCCCATCCTTACAGAGGAGAGGAGCAGGAACCAGGCCCCGACATCAGTGTGGAGGCTGGCCAGCAGGTTGCAGAAAGTAGCCAACAAGCTGGAATTGGAGCAAGGCGTGTGTCACTCACAGGGCGCAGGAAACGGAGAGAGCCTTAGTGTTGCAGAGACCGCTTCTTGGCCCCAAGTCCCAATGGTGGTGGTTACCCACAAAGCAGGTTGTCCTGCAGCTGGGAAACCCAGGGCCGCAGGCCTGTGGCAGCATTGGTAACGGGCAGCCGACAAGCCAGTCCCCCTCGCTGTGGAGCCCACAGGGGCCTGGCCCTCGCTCTGGGGGACCTTGGCCTCCTTGGTTGCCTCCATAACATCTGCAGAAACTGTTCAAGTAGCAGAGGACGACATCCTTGTAGCAGGGACACACGAGGACGCCCCAGGACCATGCAGATTGCTTCCCCCAGCTGGCAGGAGCCTGAGATGAATCGATGGAATTCCCTGGGATGAGCCATTAGTTCTAAGGGGAACAACGTGAGCAGGAAGCCCAGCCTGGTGCTGCCATTTCTTGTTGGCCCCACTGGTTGAAGATGGGTCTGGCTTTTGGTGGTGGGAGAAGCGGTGGCTTTTCTCTCCGTGACTGTATGGCTGAGTTCCTGATGCAGGGGTGATGTCACTGGTGTTGGGGTCTTCACGTCCGTACTGGGGGCTTCTCTGCTCTCGGTGGGTCAGTAAGAGCTGTATTGGGGTCTCTGTCTGGCCAGGACTGCTGTGTGATTTCAGACACGGTTCCTGGAAATCGGCTTCATTGTAGGTTCTCCAGTCCTGCCAAGGATTCCATGAACTCCCCAGTATGCTCGAAGGAAGCTTTATGAACTCAGTAGGTGGAACCAACCGCCAATGTTGGCAAGAACCACGAACATCTGATCTTAATTAAAGCTTTTCCGAACACTCTCCTTCTGGCTGCTGGACTATTTTTCCTTACTTGGCTTATTTGTTAGTGTGTGGCCCTGGAGAAGCTGAGCTGTCCGGGATCCTAGGATTTGTGTGTGTGTGTGTGTGTGTGTGTGTGTGCACGCACACACACTTGCATGTATTTAAATTTAGCATAGGAAATTCCTGAAAAATTAGCTAGATTTTAGACCATTTTGGTTCCTGATAACACAGTGTAAAGTGTGTCCCCAGTCCTGTTGTTTCAGTATGTAAATCTATCTTCTTAAATGCACCAGTCTCTGCGGGGCAGGGTGAACATTTCTTCAAAATGCAGCATTTCCTCTGCTAACTCCTTTAAATCAGTGTCTGCAGAAATGTAAAAGGGAATCAGAGACGAGCGTGGTGTTAACATCATCTGTCTCTGAACCAGGAAAACCCAGTCTTCACCTGCTATTGATTTACTTTCATTTGGAGAGGCTGTTCTTTCCTCTGACGAAGGCTGAATACAGCTTGATAAACGATTTCAGCATTGCCCAGGTGAGCACATGCAGACCCCCGATGTCACTAATCTGACATCCCAGAGCTGTCCCCCTAGAAAAACCCCATGCATTTACATCATATGAAAGACACTGCTATCTTTCCCACGCACCTTGGGCTCACAAACAGTTGGGGGTGAAGAGAAGGGAAATAAAAAGAGAGATCTGTCATTTTCTTAAGACAGGGTGTCAAAACCACACAAATATTAACTAGGGTAAGAGGAAATGCAAAAATAAATAGAGCCACTTCTGAATTCCTTTTCCAAATACACATTTTCTTAATACCAGTGTGTGTGGTCCAGGAGTGAATGGGATGCCGAAGATTCAACTCACTTCTGCGCCAGGTTCTCGTGAGGGAAGGGAGGTAACCACAGCTGGAGCCATTCACAAACAGCCGTGGGGTTGTGGGGTGAGCAGTGTCTGGCCTCCGAAACATACTGATTCTCCGAGTGTGAAGTCACTGGGTAAAAGCCCTGTCATCTTTATCACTTCTGTTCCCAGTGCTGCATGTATTCTCTCTTGTCTTAGCAACCAAACCATATGATGTTTTGGGGAATGAACCCACTCCACTTTTAGTCTACGAGGTTTTCTTTGGCTCTGGAGGTAGACATTTGCCCAGGCCATCAGAACATCAAATACCCTTAGTCACCGATGACTTTATAAGTAGTCATGGGATGCAGAGATCCAAAGATATTCAATTATAAGTATTTATTTAATGGTTAGGGAAAAATGGTTCTTTTCTCCTGGAAGTATGGAGAGGCTGTGGAGCAAGCCTGACCTTCCAGACAGCCTTGGTTCTGCCTGCCTGGAAATGGAAGTAATGCAGGAAATGACAGAGCTGAGAGGCAGAGAGAGTGACCACATTCAGACCTTGTATGAGCACCTGGATCCAGCTGTGCCTGAAGCTTCCTAGATTTTAAATTTCAGGTAGCCTCCTCTCTCCACCCCCAAACATTTTCCCTTTAGATTACTTCAAGTTGAATTTCTTATGTCTTAGAACCAAAAGAGTCCTGACTCATACAGAAAGCATGTAATACTTTGTTTTTCTCCCCTCTACTCATCTCCTTTTCTGTCTTATTTTATCTTCCAGTTCTGCTGTTCTTACCTGTTTTCTCTTCCACTCCACTTTCTAGCTCTCTGCTGATAACATCATCATGTTTCCTTCAGGGACAAACTGAATGAGTGGCCACTGGTGTTCTTAACTGCATTAAATGAAGACAGGCAGGGGGGTTGATTCTCAGTCCAAAGCCTCTTCAGAGATTTCCAAATTAGGCTTTACTTCTCAAGCATGAATCTCTCCCCTCAAAAGCCAATTTTTACACACAGAAGGACATACACCGAAGAACCCTGATACATCTGAGAGTTAATTTTATTTTTGGCTACTCACCAAGGTTTAATATTTATACTCAAGTTTGTGCTTCTAAAGGGGGAGAGGTCATCGTTCTCAGTCTGCATTTCTGCGATTCTCAAGAAATGGAATTATATGACCCTAAAGCCTGCAGTTATGAGTGAATACGTCCCAGTGTTATTCCAGGCATTTGTGCAGTAAATGCTCTACTGGAGAAAAATAAAGAAAGCTTAGTTTAGAATCTCTCCTCCTTCCTTGTGGTAGGAAAGCGCTAATCAAGGCCACTGTAGCTGCAGCCTCGCACCGGGTGCCTGCCAGACAGTGCACATCTGCTGCTCCTGTTCCCTGAAGAAGAGGAAAATGATGAGCTTTGACCCTCTGTTTTGGGTAGATGTCGATGAAGGTATTGATGAACTTGTTCCTGAAATAGGCACCATTACACTTTGGCCAGGAAGTGCTGGGGGAATTGTCTTTTACATGAAAATCAATTACGGAGGTAGCAGCTTCGGAATAATTAGAACATATTAAAATTTTTATGAAATACAAATTTGGACATCATGGGTGAGAAGAACCTGAGTGCGGTCCACAGAGCCTGAAAGGGGTTTCCATGGTAACGCCGCTTCCCTAACAATGCTGATGAGCCCTGGCGGTGGCCAATGAGAGGCAGCTCTTTCCAGTCCAGCCCACTTTCCTGATTGAAATCCCCCTTTTCTGTCTCGCTCCTGGAGAGGCCATCCCAGGTTTGCCTTTTTAAATATCCCTTCGGCAAATATCACTTGTAACGCCTCAGATGCGTTGGGCTTTTCTTTTTTATTTTTTTTTCTTAAAATTATACTTTAAGTTCTGGCGTACCTGTGCAGACATGAAGGTTTGTTACATAGGTATACACATGCCATGGTGGTCTGCTGCACCCATCAACCCATCATCTACATTAGGCATGTCTCCTAATGTTAAATCTCCCCTAACCCCCCAACCCCGACAGGCCCCAGTGTGTGATGTTCCCTCCGCTTTTCTGTTAGAGTGGCTGGGAGAGGCAGCCTGAAGGTTCCAGAGTGTCTCTTGGCCCAGGGCACCCTCAGTATCAGGAAGATGAAAACGGGGCCGCCAAGGACTAGTGGAGTCTCGGTTGGGTACCATTGGCCTCACCTCTGACGTTTGTGGGGCCCACAGTGACAGCGTCAGTGCAGGTCCACCTGCCACAGATGTAAATGCTTAAAGGTTACTAATCAGGCTAACAAGCAAAATGTGTTCCCTATCCTGGCCTTCAGTGTAGGACCGGTGAGCCCCCCAAACTGTGGCTTAGCCTGGGAGGGCTCTTGCCTTTGCCTAGGGAAGAATTTGAGGGCAAGCTGGCGGTGTTATACAGCAATGTTTTATTGAATGGTGCTGCTTCTTGTGGAGCGGGACTCACTCACGGGCAGTGCGCCCAGAGTTGACAGTGTATGGGCTCTTGGCAATGGCATTTAGACCCACTTTTAATTATGCGCAAATTAAGAGGTGGGCCAATGCAAATTGAGGGGCGTGTGACTTAGAACTTTCTAGGAAAGGGACAGTAATTCCTGGGTTGTTGCCATGGAAAGAAATGACAACTTGTTGCCATGGCATTTGTAAACTGTCACGATGCCGGTGAGAGCCTCTTATGCCAGTGAGCCATGAGGGCCGCAGCTAGGGATGGCCTTTGTCACCATCTGCTGGTTCTGCCGATTCCTTCACTTTATCCTGTCTGCACCAGATCCTGTTTTGGTCAACAGAGTTGTCACTGGAAAACAAGACCTGCTGTTCTCTTTCCTCACTTTGACACTATGACTGCACAACATCCAGAAAGCCAGGTTCCTGTGGAAAACCCTTTGACTGCCTGTATTTGCATAGGACATGGCACAGCAGGGAAAGCCAGCCTCAGTGTGGGAAGTGAAAGCTGCTCTTCAAAGTTTCCTTTCTTGTTAAAGAATAAATCAGAAGTGTGCTAATAACGCTTTGTTAAGCCCTCTCCTATGTAGCTGTTAAACATGCCATGCTTACAGGCACATAGTATATTCTATATCCTTGTACTTTAACCAAACTATCTGTGCTGGACGTGCTCACAGGCATGTCCCAGCTCGCAGCCTATGCTCCTTAACTGTTTAGAAAAGTTTTAAGTGATTAGCCAATCAGATTTAGTTTACATTGTGAGGTCTGGCTCCAACCAATGGAGATCAAGCACAGCAGTAAGGACAACCCCAAATGCGTAAGGGATAAATATGTCTGCTTTTCCTTTGTTCATCTCTTGGCAAGATGGCTAGCGAAAGTACCCTTCCTGCAGTCTAGGAGGTAAAACGAGACCCTTTGTCTCAGTGCTGATTTTTCCTTGTGGCAGCAAGCATCTGTTTCCAACACTCAGCCTCGATGCCTGGCCATGGGCTGCTCACCTTCCCTCCCTCCCACATCTTTCTCCTGCAATTGGAGAGGCCTCACTTGCCTGCCACCAAACACTTGTTCTGCAGAAGCAAGCTCTGCTTGGACTCCCTGCAAACAGCTACTCCCTGGTCACCTCGCCGGGCCAGGCTGATACACGGTCTTCATGGTCCTCTCTCAGAAGGTCAGCCTCAAGGCAGAGGCCCCTACTGGTCTGGAAATCGGTCTGGGGCCATGGTGCAGAGGATTCTGGGGTCCAGCTTCTTGGAGCATAGTCTAGAAGTGGGCACCAAAGCCTTGGTGGACGCATCCCGTTGGCCTCTGAAGTGGTCTGCTGGGATTGCCAAAACAAAATGCCACAGACTGCACGGCTTTGATAACCGAAATTTAATCTACCACAGTCTGGGGGCCAGAAGCCTAAGCTGACAGTGTCGGTCAGCGCGTCTGCTCTCTCCGGACGCCTCTCTCAGTCGTGGTCAGCCTCCTTCTCTCCTCCTCACTGTGCTCTCCACGGTCTTCCTCTGTGCACGTCGCTGCTGTCTCTGTGTGTCCCAGTTTCTTCTTACCACCACACCCATCAGACTGTATTAGGGCCACCCTAATGGACTCGTTTTAACTCAATAACCGCTTTAAAAGGAACTATCTCCAAACACAGTCGCATTCTGAGATGTTGGGGGTTAGGGCTTCAACAGGTGCATTTTAAAGAGACATAATTCAGCTGATAATGGCCTCCTTCACAGGGAGGAACACGGGGAAATATAACACACGGGCAGGAGAACACTGGAGCAGGGCTCTCTGAAGTGTGGGGCCAGGGCAGAGACACACCTTGCCTGGGTATAACAGCCAGGCTGCACTTTTTATTTGGCTGCTGTCGAAGCTCACAGTCTGACTTCCCTGCTTTCGGTGACCTCTTTTCACTGCTGGACCATTTAAATGTCATCCTCAGATCCTAGGATCATATCTGTCAGTTGCACTAATTCCTCGATGAGCTCTGCTCTGGGTAAATCACAAAGCTTTCTCCATAGGTCCCCCAGGTGGGAGGGCAGCCAACAACATTAGGCCCGTATTAATGGGCCATCAGCACAATTGAACGTGGGCAGCTCATAGAAAGTCACCGAATCTGTTATTAGATTAATCAATTTTAGAACTAAAGAAAGAAAGGAAAACAAAATCTGTCGGTGATATTGATGAGAGAAGCAGATTTCCAGTGGTTTCCAAAAGAGAGAAAACCATTTTCTCCACAAGGGAAATGCAGAAAACTGTCGTTTCAGATAGAAAAGCTTTTCCTGATGGATCAAACGATTCAGTTTACAGTTGAGGCCGAGGGAGCACTGAACTGAGGTTGTTTTTTTTCTCCTCTCAAGAGGCAGCCGAGTTTGATCCCTTGCTAATATGGAAACATTAGCGCACGGTCGATTTTCCTTTGCAGATGCCTGGTGCAGTGAAAACCCGCCCAGCAGACACATGCTTAACTTGTCAGTCTGCACAGGTCAGGCCCATTGTCTAACAAATCCCTAAGGATTACATCTTGTCCAATTTTTCTCTCCAGCAACAAAGAGACTATGATTTAGAATTTGTTGAACGAGGATTCTTAAAGAGAAGTCCCCACTTGTAGACATGCCTATGCATTCCTGCAGAGGTTTCTCATCCAATTTCAACACAATAATAAAAGACAAATAAGCAATTCTTTGTTGTAGCAATTAGGAATGCCACTAGTAATGCCAATAACTGTACCAAGTACTTTCAAAGAGCTGGGCAGTGGGCAAAATGTTGTGCCTGTATTAAATGAGAATGTTTTCCCAATGACATTTGAAGTAAGGCATCATCCATTTTACAGCTGGGCAAACTGAGGATGAAAGTCACTAAGTAACTTGCTAATGGCCATTCAGCTTATAGGAAGCGCCTGAGCCATCCAGATACTGTTTTCTTTCTTTCTTTCTTTTTTATTTTTTGAGACACAGTCTCACTCTGTTGCCCAGGCTGAAGTGCAGTAGTATGATCTTGGCTCACTGCAACCTCCACCTCCCAGGTTCAAGCAATTCTCTTGCCTCAGCCTCCCAAGTGCCTCAGCCTCCCAAGTAGCTGGAACTACAGATGTGCAACACTACGCCTGGCTAATTTTTGTGTTTTTAGTGGAGATCAGCTTTTGCCATGTTGGCCAGGCTGGTCTTGAAGTCCTGACCTCAGGTGATCTGCCCACCTTGGCTTCCCAAAGCACTGGGATTACAGGTATGAGCCACCATGCCCAGCTAGATTTTAAGTGTACAATTAAATGGTATATTTACAGAGTAGTGCAACCACCACTACGGTCCATTTTAGAACATTGTCATTACTGCTCAAAGAAACCCCACAGCCTTTAGCTATGACTTCCCTAATCACCATTCTCCCAGCCCTAAGCAAAATCCACTCTATTTTCTATCTCTGTGGATGGGCCTATTCTGAACATTTCATACAAATGGAATTGTACAGCATTTGTCCTTCCGCATCTCCGTTCTTTTTCCCTAATGTCTTGTTTTCAAGGCTTATCCATGTTGTGGTATGTATCTGATTCTGATTCCTTTTTTATGGCTGAATAATATTCCACTGCAGGGATTAAACCAAGTTTATTCACATACCAGTTGATGGACATCCAGGTTGTGCCCACCTATTGCTACTATGAATAATGCTATGAGCATTATATATAAGATTTTATGGGAACATCTGTTTTCAATTCTTTTCAGTACACACCTAGGAGTGGAATCTGAGCCAGGACTTGAGCTGGGTTTGTCTGGTTGCTTATGTTTGTAACCAATAACTTTGGGAAAAGTAAAATTCTTCGGCCTGTGAAATAGCTCAGGTGGAAACTGTTTGACTCCTGAAGGACCTGGTAAATATTGGCTACCCAGATGATACGGTTTGGCTCTGTGTCCCCTCCAAATCTCATCTTGTAGCTCCCATAATTTCCACATGTTGTATAAAAGACCCAGTGGGAGGTGATGGAATTATGGGAACAGGTCTTTCCCATGCTGTTCTCATGATAGTGAAGATGTCTCACGAGATCTGATGGTTTTAAAAATGAGTTTCCCTGAACAAGCTCTCCGTCTGCCTGCTGCCATCCATGTAAGACATGACTTGCTCTTCCTTGCCTTCCACGATGATTGTGAGGCCTCTCCAGCCACGTGGAACTACGAGTACAATCAAACCTCTTTCTTTCGTAAATTGCCCAGTCTTTGGCATGTCTTTTTTTTCAAGTTACTGAATGACAACTTCATTTTTCTTATACTTTTAAGGCCGAACCTTCATTTAAATTGAAAAGTATGGTAATTGTATTTACTCACTAAATATTATTAAAGTTTTCTAAAACACAACTTGAAAACATCCAGCATGCATGGTTAATATCAGTACAATAAATTCAAGACCAAGCACACATGTTACATGCAGCAAGGCTAGATTACAAATTATCATAGTCATCATCATCATCTTCATCTTCATGTTTTCTTTTTTTTTTCCCATTTATTTATTTTATTGCATTTTAGGT
Source organism: Sapajus apella (assembly GCF_009761245.1). Taxonomy (NCBI): domain Eukaryota; kingdom Metazoa; phylum Chordata; class Mammalia; order Primates; family Cebidae; genus Sapajus; species Sapajus apella. The sequence goes on along the minus strand of NW_022436942.1, from coordinate 86,807,983 downwards.
TTTGGGGTACATGTGAAGAACATGCAAAATTGTTGCATAGATACACACGTGGCAGTGTGATTTGCTGCCTTCCTCCCCATCACCTACATCTGGCATTTCTCCCCTGGCTATCTCTCCCCAGCTCCCCATCCCCCACCGTCCCTCCCCTATTTCCCCCCAACTGACCCCAGTGTGTAGTGCTCCCCTCCCTGTGTCCATGTGTTCTCATTGTTCAACACCCGCCTATGAGTGAGAACATGCAGCGTTTGATCTTCTGCTCTTCTGTCAGTTTGCTGAGAATGATGGTTTCCAGATTCATCCATGTCCCTACAAAGGACCCAAACTCATCGTTTTTGATGGCTGCAAAATATTCCGTGGTGTATATGTGCCACATTTTCCCTATCCAGTCTATCATCGATGGGCATTTGGGTTGGTTCCAGGTCTTTGCTGTTGTAAACAGTGCTGCAATGAACATTCGTGTCCACATGTCCTTATAGAAGAAAGATTTGTAATCCTTTGGATATATACCCAGTAATGGGATTGCTGGGTCAAATGGAATTTCTGTTTCTAGGTCCTTGAGGAATCGCCGCACTGTCTTCCACAATGGATGAACTAATTTACAATCCCACCAACAGTGCAAAAGTGTTCCTATTTCTCCACATCCTCTCCAGCATCTGTTGTCTCCAGATTTTTTAATGATCGCCATTCTAACCGGCGTGAGATGGTATCTCAGTGTAGTTTTGATTTGCATTTCTCTGATGACCAGTGATGATGAGCATTTTTTCATATGTTTGTTGGCCTCATGTATGTCTTCTTTTGTAAAGTGTCTGTTCATATCCTTTGCCCACTTTTGAATGGACTTGTTAGTTTTTTCTTGTAAATCTATTTTAGTTCTTTGTAAATTCTGGATATCAGCCCTTTGTCAGATGGGTAAACTGCAAAAATTTTTTCCCATTCTGTTGGTTGCCAATTCACTCTAATGAGTGTTTCTTTTGCTGTGCAGAAGCTGTGGATTTTGATTAGGTCCCATTTGTCTATTTTGGCTTTTGTTGTCAATGCTTTTGGTGTTTTGGTCATGAAGTCCTTGCCTACACCTATGTCCTGAATGGTTTTGCCTAGATTTTCTTCTAGGGTTTTTATGGTGTTAGGTCTTATGTTTAAGTCTTTAATCCATCTGGAGTTAATTTTAGTGTAAGGTGTCAGGAAGGGGTCCAGTTTCTGCTTTCTGCACATGGCTAGCCAGCTTTCCCAACATCATTTATTGAACAGGGAATCCTTTCCCCATTGCTTGTTTTTGTCTGGTTTGTCAAAGATCAGATGGTTGTAGATATGTTGTGTTGCCTCCGAGACCTCTGTTCTGTTCCGTTGGTCTATATCTCTGTTTTGGTACCAGTACCATGCTGTTTTGATTACTGTAGCCTTGTAGTATAGTTTGAAGTCCGGTAGTGTGATGCCTCCCGCTTTGTTCTTTTTGCTTAGAATTGACTTGGCTATGCGGGCTCTCTTTTGGTTCCATATGAAGTTTAAGGTGATTTTTTCCAGTTCTGTGAAGAAGGTCATTGGTAGCTTTATGGAGATAGCATTGAATCTGTAAATTACTTTGGGCAGTATGGCCATTTTCACGATATTGATTCTTCCTAACCATGAACATGGAATGTTTCTCCATCTGTTTGTGTTCTCTCTTATTTCATTGAGCAGTGGCTTGTAGTTCTCCTTGAAGAGTTCCTTTACATTCCTTGTTAGTTGTATTCCTAGGTATTTTATTCTCTTTGTGGCAATTGTGAATGGAAGTTTGTTCTTGATTTGGCTCTCTTTAAGTCTGTTATTGGTGTATAGGAATGCATGTGATTTTTGCACATTGATTTTGTATCCTGAGACTTTGCTGAACTTGCTTATCAGTTTCAGGAAATTTGGGGCTGAGACGATGGGGTCTTCTAGATATACAATCATTTCATCTGCAAATAGAGACAATTTGACTTCCTCCTTTCCTATTTGAATGTTCTTTATTTCTTTTTCTTGCCTGATTGCTCTGGCTAGAACTTCTAACACTATATTGAATAGCAGTGGTGAGAGAGGGCATCCTTGTCTGGTGCCACATTTCTAGGGGAATGCTTGCAGTTTTTGCCCATTCAGTACGATATTGGCTGTTGGTTTGTCATAAATAGCTTTTATTATTTTGAGATACATTCCATCAATACCTAGCTTATTGAGGGTTTTTAGCATAAAGGGCTGTTGAATTTTGTCAAAGGCCTTCTCTGCATCAATTGAGATAATCATGTGGTTTTTGTCTTTGGTTCTGTTTGTGTGGTGAATTACGTTTATAGACTTGCGTATGATGAACCAGCCTTGCATCCCCGGGATGAAGCCTACTTGATCATGGTGGATAAGCTTTTTGATGTGCTGTTGCAATCGGCTTGTCAGTATTTTATTGAAGATTTTTGCATCTATGTTCATCATGGATATTGGCCTGAAGTTTTCTTTTCTTGTTGAGTCTCTGCCAGGTTTTGGAATCAGGATTATGTTGGTCTCATAAAATGATTTGGGAAGAATTCCCTCTTTTTGTATTGTCTGGAATAGTTTCAGAAGGAATGGTACCAGCTCCTCTTTGTATGTCTGGTAGAATTTGGCTGTGAACCCGTCTGGACCTGGGCTTTTTTTGGATGGTAAGCTCTTAACTGCTGCCTCAACTTCAGACCTTGTTATGGGTCTGTTCAGGGTTTCGGCTTCTTCCTAGTTTAGGCTTGGGAGGAGGCAAGTGTCCAGGAATTTATCCATTTCTTCCAGGTTTATTAGTTTATGTGCATAGAGTTGTTTGTAATAATCTCTGATGATGGTTTGAATTTCTGTGGAATCTGTGGTGATATCCCCTTTATTGTTTTTTATTGTATCAATTTGGTTATTCTGTCTTTTCTTTTTTATTAATCTGGCTAGTGGTCTGTCTATTTTGTTGATCTTTTCAAAAAACCAGCTCCTGGATTTATTGATTTTTTGAGGGTTTTTTGTGTCTCTATCTCCTTCCGTTCTGCTCTGATCTTAGCTATTTCTTGTCTTCTGCTAGAGTTTGAGTTTTTTTGATCTTGCTCCTCTAGCTCTTTCAGTTTTGATGATAGGGTGTCAATTTTTGATCTCTCCTTGCTTCTCATGTGGGCACTTATTGCTATATATTTTCCTCTAGAGACTGCTTTAAATGTGTCCCAGAGATTCTGGTATGTTGTGTCTTCATTCTCGTTGGTTTCGAAGAACATCTTTATTTCTGTCTTCATTTCATTGTTTAATCCAGTCAACATTCAAGAGCAAGTTGTTCAGTTTTCATGAAGCTGTGTGGTTCTGGGTTAGTTTTTGAATCCTGAGTTCTAACTTGATTGCAATGTGGTCTGAGAGACTGTTTGTTACGATTTCCGTTCTTTTGCATTTGCTGAGGAGTGATTTACTCCCAATTATGTGGTCAATTTTAGAGTAGGTGTGATGTGGTGCTGAGAAGAATGTATATTCTGTGGATTTGGGGTGGAGAGTTCTGTAAATGTCTATTAGGTTTGCTTGGTCCAGGTCTGAGTTCAAGTCCTGGATACCCTTGTTAATTTTCTGTCTGGTTGATCTGTCTAATATTGACAATGGGGTGTTAAAGTCTCCCACTGTTATTGTGTGGGAGTCTAAGTCTCTTTGTAAGTCATTAAGAACTTGCCTTATGTATCTGGGTGCTCCTGTATTGGGTGGGTATATAATTAGGATCGTTAGCTCCTCTTGTTGTATTGATCATTTTACCATTATGTAATGTCCTTCTTTGTCTCTTTTGATCTTTGTTGCTTTAAAGTCTAATTTATCAGAGATGAGAATTGCAACTCCTGCTTTTCTTTGCTCTCCATTTGCTTGGTAAATCTTCCTCCATCCCTTTATTTTGAGCCTTTGTGTACCCTTGCACGTGAGATGGGTTTCCTGGATACAGCACACCGATGGGTTTTGACTTTTTATCCAATTTGCCAGTCTGTGTCTTTTGATTGGGGCATTTAGTCCATTTACATTTAGGGTTAATATTGTTATGTGCGAATGTGATACTGCCATTTTGGTGCTAGCTGGGTGTGTTGCCCTTTAGTTGAGCTGGTACTTGTTGTTCCTTTATATGTGTAGAGCCTCTTTCAGGAGCTCTTGTAGAGCTGGCCTGGTAGTGACGAAATCTCTGAGTACTTGCATGTTCCCAAAGGATTTTATTTTTCCTTCACCTGACCTTTCTGTCTGGCTGCCCTTAGTATTTTTTCCTTCATTTCAACCCTGGTGAATCTGACGATTATGTGCCTTGGGGTTGCTCTTCTTGACGAATATCTTTGTGGTGTTCTCTGTATTTCCTGGACTTGAATGTTTGCCTGCCTTTCTAGGTTGGGGAAGTTTTCCTGGATAATATCCTGAAGAGTATTTTCCAGCTTGGATTCATTCTCTTCGTCGCATTCAGGTACGCCTATCAAACGTAGGTCTTTTCACATAGTCCCACATTTCTTGGAGACTTTGTTCATTCCTTTTTACCCTTTTTTCTCCAGTCTTGCCTTCCCATTTTATTTCATTGAGTTGATCTTCGACCTCTGATATCCTTTCTTCTGCTTGGTCAATTCAGCTGTTGATACTTGTGCATGCTTCACGAAGTTCTCGTGTTACGTTTTTCAGCTCCATCAATTCACTTATATTCCTTTCTATTTTGTCCATTCTCATTAGCACTTCGTCAAATCTTTTTTCAAGGTTCTTAGTTTCTTTGCATTTGGTTAGAACATGTTCTTTAAGTTCACAGAAGTTTCTTACTACCCACCTTCTGAAGTCTGATTCTGTCATTTCATCACACTCGTTCTCCCTCCAACCTTGTTCCCTTGCTGGCGAGGAGTTGTGATCCCTTTTAGGAGGAGAGGTGTTCTGGTTTCAGGTGTTTTCATCCTTTTTGCGCTGGTTTCTTCCCATCTTTAAGGATTTATCAACCTGTCGACTTTGTAGTTGCTGGCTTTCAGATTGGGTCTCAAATCTTTCAGATTGTCGTTCTGTTTGTTGATGATGAGGTTATTTCTGTTTCTTGGTTTTCCTTCTGACAGTCTGGCCCCTCTGCTGTAGGTCTGCTGAGGTTCACTCCAGGCCCTGCTTGCCTGGGGTTCACCTGCAGCAGCTGCTGAACAGTAAGGGTTGTTACCAGTTTTCTTCTTCTGCTATCTTTGTCCCAGAAGGATACCCGCCTAGTGTCAACCTGATTTCTCCTTTATCAGGTGGCTCTTTGGATATATAGGGGTCAGGGAGCTGCTTGAGGAGACAGTCTCTTCTTTATAGGAGCTCAAATGGTGAGCTGTGAGCTCTGTTGTTCATTCAGAGTTGCTTGGCAGGTACGTTTAGGTCTGCTGCAGCAGAGCTAATAAACTGCTTTTTGTTCCCAGGTGCTCTGTCCCAGGGATTTAGTGCTTTATGAGTTTCGGTTATGCTGCTGCCTTCTCTCTTTTTTTTTTTTTTCCTTTCAGAGCTGCCCTGCCCAGCAAGGAGGCAGCCTAGTCATTGTCGGCCTGTAGAGGCTTTGCTGAGCTGCTGTGGGCTCCGCCCAGCTGTCCAGTGAACTTCCCTGCAGTCCTGTTTATATGGGTGTAGTTAGAACTGCTTTGGTGATGGTGGCCCGCCTCTGTTGAGGCGGAGTCTCTCTGCTGTGGCGGGTTGCCTTGGCAACGGTGGGCTGCCTTGGCAATGGCAGGTTGCCATGGCAACGGCGGGCTGCCTCAGCATTGGCTTACTACCTCCATCGTGGCGGGCTGCCTCGGTAATGGCAGACGCCCCTCCCGCACAGAGCTGGGCCGTCCTGGGTTCAGCTGCGCTTGCTGTGAAACTCTCAATCCAGAGTTTCTGGTTGCTGATCTTTTGTGGGGGTGGGACCAGCCGAGCCTGATCGCCTGGCTCCCTGCCTCAGAGCCTTTTTTAAGTTGGAGTTCCAGTCGCCTGCTGAAGAGGTGCCAGGGTCTGTTTGTTTTCCCCTGCGGCCACTCACTGCGCTGGCTTAAACAGCGGCACTGAGGTTTGTGGTGCTTTTTTTTTTTTTTTTGCCCTGGAATCTACTGTCCTGGTTCTCTGCTCAGTCCCCTTTTTAATCAGACGAATGGGCGACTTCCCGTGGCTCCAATCACCAGCCAAAAGGGCACCCAGACCGGTGTATTTTGTATGGAGAACCGCGGCTCCGGGGCGCCGACAAAGTAGCCGCGCTGGGCAAAGCAGCAGCGCCGGCCGGCACAGCCACACTGGCCGAAACAGCCGCGCTGGTGACCGTGGAGCTCCTCCGCCCGGGAATTTCCTAGTCTGTGGGCCATAAAAACGCCGCGTCCACTTACCCTCTGCGCTTTCACTGGGAGCTGCAATCCTGAGCTGTTCCTAAACGGCCATCTTGGCTTCTCCCCCCATGTTTTCTTTTCAATGCATTTGATGATTCATTGGCAGTATTTTGTGATGACACCATATTAGTGATAATAAGAATGTTCTTGGACCCAGTTAATGATGGATTAATGAGAACATTCTGAACTGCTGAAGTTGCAGGAATTGAAGCTTTTAAAGCTGGAAACTGCGATGTAGGCATCTGTACTGTAAACCTTTTTCCTGTGAAGGACATGGGAGTCCCCACTTTAGTTGAAACAGACATGGTCTGTGGGGTTGGTGTGCCTAGTGTGGGAGTACTTGGTCTGCTAGTCACCAAACCAACACTTAACTGTGGGACTGTTACTCTTCCCGCAGAAGTTGATGCCTTTTTCTGTAAAGATTTCAGCCTATAGTTTGGAGCTGTTAAGCAATACCTATCAGGTGGCAACGTAGGACCTGAACATGGCTTGATTAATGGCAAAGGCGCTTGATTTCTTTTCCTTGCGATATCTAATAAAAAAATCTGTTGGGGGAGGAGAGGTAAAAGACTGGTCAGCGCGGCACTGGATTGCCAATCGCACATCGTCTGCATCAACGATAGCTTTCTTAGCATGGCTTGAATAAATTTTTGCATCATCTAGAATTGTGGTCACATATCGGAAGGCAAACTCCAACATCTGATTTATAACTCTTGGCTCATATTCTGTAATCCCCATATCCTACAGGATTTGTGCCATCATCTGGGCACCTTTCGGCATGCTCTTGGGAGAAGCCATCTTGCCAGACTCCATGATATCCGATGATCAGACTTCTCGAGCTAAATCACCCACATTAATGTATTTCAGTCCTGATTTTGATGCAAGTTCTTTGCCTAGTGTGGTTTTTCCAACCCATGGTGTACCGGTGAGCAGGATGTTCGGAAGCAACATAGTCCTCGCTGCGACTGCTCCGATCACCTCGCTCAAGCGCCCTTTGCACTACGGGAAGGAGCTGGAAGGGGTGGGTGGCAGCGAGAGCCCATGGGCCCCAAGGACCCCGAGGCCCACTGCGGTGCCCCTGGCCTGCCCCGGTGGCCCAGCCGCGGCCCACTCTTGGGCATGTCTTTATCAGCAGTGTGAAAACAGACTAATACACCACATGTGACAAGTGCCACAATCATTCTTTTTCTTTTCTTTTTTTTTTTTTTTTCCCCACAACTTTCCAGCTGGACAGGACATACTATCAACTTCTGGCCAGAATCTGGCCATCAGGCAAGTTTGCTTTTCCCTTAGAGTGTGTTTACATTATTGTTGTTGTCAGTACTTGAAACACCTTCAGATGGACCATCATCTCCCTGCTTCCCTACTTCCCATCACTCCTCACCTAGCTTTTCACAGTCCCAGCCTTGACCCCGGAAGCCCTCATTATTGAAGGCGTAATCCCCGGATCAGCCACATCACGTCAGTATTCCCAGGTCGTTGATTCTCAGGTCCTCAGGTGCAGAATCTCAGGTCCCCACCCCAGCCCCTCTGAATGACAATCTGCATTTAATTAACAAGATCTCCAGGCAAAGCCTATGTACTGGAAGTGTTGAGAAGCACAGGTTGAAGCAGCTGAGTTTGTGACCTTTGTCCTATGTAACTGAAGCGCAGGAGTTAAGATAGACACCTGGGTTCATGAGTTCTCAGCTTCCTAGACACTAATTTTTCAGCCCTGTCAAGATCTTAGAACAACCACATTTATTTCTATCTGGCTGGATGAGTCTAATAATTGTCTGTGATGTCCTCAGAATCTGAGACAGATCATACAGACTATTCCTCACCTTTCAGTACTTGGTGAGCTCTTCTAAGGATCTGAAGGGACTGAAAAGTTCTTGGACAGAATGGGAAAGAGCTCCAACTCATCATCTTGTCTCTAGAAGCAGTCTTTTCCATGGAAATTTTATAAGTAACTTTTTCAGATTATATGAGCAATTCATATTTATTATAGTAAATTTAGAAAATAAAGAAAAGCATGCAGAGTAAGTAAGTTAGTCTTAGCGCCACATAGAAGGTACATTACCACCAAATAGCTATTTTTTTCCTCCTACAAATACACTTACACACACCTGGGCATGGTGGTGCATGCCTGTAATCCCAGCTACTCAGGAGGCTGAGGCAAGAGAATTGGTTGAACTGGGACCTGGGAGGCAGAGGTTGCAGAGAGCTGAGATCATGCAACTGCACCCCAGCCTGGGTTACAGAGCGAGACTCCGTCTCAAAAAAAGAAAAAGTACCTTATTGTGTAAATTAAAACTTTTTGCACCATCATAGAAAGTCCTAGAATGTAATTGTTCATTCTTTAGTTCTAATAAAAGGAGCCAGTGCCATCCACTAAGTCAACAGTCACTCGTGGTCTCAACACGTAAAGGACATGTCATCTCCACACCGCCATCAAGAACCCACAGATCCTTACTGCTTTAACACAAAGCTGGGATTTTTTTGGTACAGTTTATTATTTCTTCAGAATTCTTGAACTGCTTTTTCTTTGTCTTAGAGAGAAGAAATATACACTCTCACCATGTTGCTCACATCTTCTAGCTTTTCCTCTTTCCAGCTCCTGAAATACATTCCTCCATTTTTCTTCTTAAAGATATTCCCCAGGAGACACTGACTTCTTTCTTCAATTTCAATGGATTCTTTCTGTCTACTGCAGAGACGTTATTCTGTTTTCTTTCTGATGGAGGCCAATGTTAGTCCAGCTGTTTCTGGGGTCCCATATCTTCTTCTCTAGGACTTTTTTCTAAGATTTTTTTTTCTTTTTTCTTTTTTTGTTCACCTGCTGCACAATTAAGGTAGGTAGGTCAATGTTATTGGCCGGCTTTTTTTTTTTCTTTTTTGAGACAGGGTCTTGCTTTGTCACCCAGGCTGGAGTGCAGTGGTGCAGTCATGGCTCACTGCAGGCTGGAGCTCCGTGGACTCAAGGGATCCTCCCACGTCAGCCTCCTGAGTGGCTGGGACTACAGAAGCACAGCACCATACCTGGCTAATTTCTTAAATTTTTGTAGAGCCAGGGTTTTGCCATGTTGCCCAGGCTGGTCTTGCACTCCCAAGCTCCAGTGATTTGCCTGCCTTGGCTTCCCCAAGTGCTGGGATTACAGATGTGAGTTACTGCACACAGCAGAATTTTCATCCATAAGGAAGATCTTCAAAAAAGGGTAGGATCTGGAGATCTTTTCATGCCTGAAATAAACTTTGTACTTCCTCTTGCATGAAGGTAGGGCTGAGTTCCAATGTCTAGTCCTGAAGTCGTTTTTACTTGCAGTTTGGAAGAAATTGTTCCACATTTCCGTGGCAGTGAATATTGCTGATGACAAGTTTGATGCAAGTCTGTTTCTTAATTTCTTTATAGGTGAATGTTTTCCTCTCTTGGAGCTTTTAGGATATTCATTTTATCTTTTAAAGTTCTGAAATTTTGTGAGGATATGCTAAATTCATTTAGCTAAATTAATTCTAATATGTCAAACTAATTCTAATTAATGTGTGAAATTAATTTCGTTCTGAGATTTCATGAGTGTAGGTGTTTTAAATGTACTGTTCACATGAGATGGCCCGTGTCTCCTTACACTTCTGGACACTTGTTATTTCTTTAATATTTTTCTCCCCTCTGTCATCTCTAATATATCTTTCCTGAGCTTCTTATCGTTTCTGTCTTGCATTTTGTTCTAGGAAAATCCCTCCAGTTTATTTTCCAGTCATTCAATTTAATTTTTCATTTTAGCATGTTATTTTTAAATTTCCAAGAGCACAGTGGCTGGTCGCTGATTGTTTCTTTGCAACGTTCTTATTTTCTGCGTATAGTTGCTGCACATATGATTACTGGCGTTCCTTAGGGCTCTCTTCCGTCTTCTAAGAGGCCGTGTCTCTTTGTGAAATGCGTCTGCGTCCTGCGTGGTCGGCGGAACTGCTCGCTCTCACTGTTCTGTGCTTCTTCACCTGCCTCACCAGCGTGCAGCCAAGTCAGTGACACAGTCGCAGCAAAGAAGAGTCGGCAGTTTGGAAGGTGACAGACGACGGACTGCTTTCATTTGTCGTCATGAACACCCCCTAGATGCTTACTGATTCTTTGTATTTCTCCTTTTGCCGGGGAATGGGTCACTAGATCAAACACAAAAATGAAGCTGCAAAGGGACAGCTAAGAAGGAAACTCTCCGTCATCCCTGAGTCCTCACTGAATGCGGCCGGCCTTTCCCCGATCCCTAACTCTGAATCCCCCGGCACTCCGCCTTCTCCCTTCCCCTCGGTGACAAGAAACAGATCCCCGGGATGAGTTACTCCCTTCATCCAGGAAGGGGGCTGAATTAGTCAAGAGCAAACTGGAAAGAAAGACTTCTATGAGGCTTCAGGAAATACTTAGCTAATGAGAAGACAGACTTTGCGGCGGCTGCCCGCCTTTGTCTTCTCTGCTCTCTGCTTGCCATGACATCAGGCATGTCTACCTTTTCCATTGGATCGCTCCAAATGAAGAGAATTCACTAAGCTGCAGAAGCTCCTCGTTGGAAGTTACGCGGTAGCTCTTTGGAAATACAAGCGCAGGCTGAATCAGACAAAAAGCCCTTGTTATCTGGGCATCTTGCAAGACTTGAACCTGTGTGCGTGGACTGGGGTCAGGACAAGCAGATCATGACAGCAGATACAGATCAACCCCCTGTGTTGTGGAGATTCTTCTGCTGGAGGCGCTCCCTCCATCTCCCATAGCACAGTACCACAAACTGGGGGTTACTTTGCTTAAAACAACAGCCATTTATTCTTTCATGGTTCTGGAGACCAGAAGTCTGAAACCGAGGTGTCAGCCGGCCACCCTCCCTCAAAACCTCTAGGGGATGATTCCTACTTGCGTCTGGGGATTGCTGGCCATTCTGGGCTTGTGGCTGCCTCCCACCAGCCTCTGCCTCTGTCCCCACAAGCTGTCTTTCCTCTGCATGTGTCAGTGGCTTCAGGCAGTGATCATAGAAGGATGCCAGTCGTTGAATTTGGGGCTTCCTTTATTGCAGAATGACTTCATCTTAACTAACTCACCTGCAAATGCTTGTTTTGAAATAAGGTCATATTTTGAGGTTTGGGCGACGTGAATTCTAGGGAACACTATTCAACTCAGTACATGTGCCAAGAATGACTTATTTTCCTACCACCCAAAATTCAGAGCATCACCTTCCCTTTCTGTTCTCTTTATTGTTGCAAAATTCCCGTGTGTGATTGATTGCGTTTTGCAGAGAGGGCTGTACTGGTACATCTCCCATTCCACCTGCTCTAACGCTGTGACAGGTGGGCTTATGGAGTCTATGTCTCCCTCTTTGAACTTGGATGGACCTTTCGACTAAGAACAAAGCGGTACTGACAATGAATGACTTCTGAGACTAGGTCGTAGAAAACTAGATATGGTTTCGGCCTTACACACATGCTTTTGCTCTCTCTCTCTCTCTTTCTCTCTCTCTCTCTCCCCCCCCTCTTTCTCTCTCTCTCACTGTCTCTCCTTGTGCTTTGGCACCTGAGCTGCTATATAAGAAACCCAGTCCTGCTACCCCAACCCCGCCATGCTGGAGAGAGCACTTGGAGAAACCACATGCAGACAGAAAGAGACGCCCAGGGAGCCCCAGGTGTTTACCAACCAGCTGAGCCACTCTGGAATGACCAACCTACAGAAACCAGAAGAGGGAATAAATGACGATTGTTTTTTGAAAGATTAAGCTTCGGGGTGGGGTTTCATGTAGAAAATGGATATCTAATTCATTGCCACTTCAGGAAAATGGAGAATCTGCAAGAGGGCTTCTCTTGCAAATCCCAAAGGCCACTTGCCTGTTGAATTGGTCGAACCTCTTCATTATTAGCTGATGCTGGGCCCCAAGAGAGGAGCGTCTCCAAGACACAAAGAGCTTCTCCCTACGTGGTTCTCCCGCCCCTCAACCAAACCTCTCCCACGTGCTGAAGCTCTAGGAAGTGGAGGCAAGAAGTGACAAGAGCAAGTGACTTATCTCCTCTACGAGTGGGAAAGGCATGGAGATGGGCCTTCATGGCTCAGCCTTCTACCAACTTTGCTCCTAGAGCAGACAGCTGGGGGCGGGGCCTAAGATGAAATAGTGATTTTTCCAGAGTCTCTCAAGGCTGGAGCCCAACCAGCCCGCAAGTCACCTGCCCCAACATCTGTGGCTCTCAGGAAGGCCACCCAGGGTTCTCAGAGTGTACCTCCCTCCTCCCTCTTCTCACACTGCCCAGGCCCTAGAGATGGGCTATGCCTCAGCCTCAAAGTGCCTCCTAGGAAGCAGAGGGAGGGAGCAGAGAGCATGGTGAGGGAAGAACAGAACAGAAGTCATCATCACGGGGTTTTGTCAGGGAGGGAAGCTCCACTCTGCAAGGCCCACCGCATGTTTCCAGAACGCATCTCCAAATTGTCTGGCTGAAGTTTGGAGGACTGGAGCCCCTACCCAGGAGCTCTAACCCCCTATTGGCTGCAGGGCCTTTGGGGCATCAGGTCCCCCTCCCCAGGTTGCACTGGTGCTTGTGATAAGGGGCTCCTAACTCAGAGAAGTCTCTTGGAAGGAAGCGGAGAGACAGGGAGCACCGGAGCTGCACAGTCACGGCTGCATGAGCCTGTGCTGTGCAGAGCTTCCCTGCAGCTGCAGCTGCTACCAGAGGCGGTGAGGGCCCCTGATGCTAGAAGCACCCACCGAGTTCCATGAGCGCACTTTCACCAGTTCCTGATGCTGTACAGCTTGGTGGTCCAGCTCCGTGGTCTCGCTTCACTGTCACACATGTAAGGGAAGAAAAGATTTGTATTTTTCTCTACCTGCCTTAGATGCCTTGGCTGGAGCTCTGCAAATTAGGCCAACAAAACACAGATTAATGAGAGAAACACAAACAGGAGTTTATTGATGTGTGTGTCCTGCATACACACAGGAGAAGCTCTGTGACATGTAACTCAAAGGCGTGCTCAGAGCTTGGACTGATGCTGCATCTGCAATGAACTCAGTGTGTATCCCTCCCAAATTCATATGTAGAAATTCGAATCCCCAGAGGGATGGCAGTAGGAAATGGGGAGTTTGGGAGGTGATTAGATCAGGAGGGTGGAGTGGGATTACTGCCGGTACAAGAGGGACCCCTGAGGCTCCCTCTTTGCTCTGTGCTATGTAAGGACACGGTTTGGAGATGGCCATTGAACCTGGAGGAGGGTCCCTCACCAGCTGACTACACTGACAGCCTGATCTTGGATTTCTAGCTCCGAGGACTGTGAGAAATACATTTCTTTTGTTTATAAGTCACCCTGAATGGGCTAGGACAGCATCTTAACGAAGAAAAACCATTTTGTAGAGAAGTGATAAAACACAGGAAGAGGAATTTGAGCTTCTGGGGCAGTAAGTTGTGGGCAGGTAAAGGTGTGAGAAAAATGGACGGACGGCAAGGGCTCGTAGGTTTGCCGTGTGGCTCGCTAATGTCATCGCCGGGCTGATGAGGATTGGAGCTGTGTCTGGTGACAGTGAATCATCTTGCCCTTCTTGTAGAAAGCAAGTTCACGGACATTCGTCCTGTGTCTGCTTTTCAGTTGCTTTTTGCTCAAAATAATTCCTACATCAGAGTGGCACATCTGGGGATGGGGTACTCTAAACTCCTACTGCCTTCGAATACCACCAGACACTTGAGATGTGGTGAGTCTGAATTGAGATGTGCCCTTGGTACCTGCACACTGAATTCTGAAGCCTTAGTGAAAAAATGCAAACTATCTCCTTGATCAATTTTGGTACTGATTACATGTGAGAAGAATAATAGTTTAGGTAAGGAGTATTAAAAAATTTTTAAATATATTTTACCTCATTTTTACTTTTTAATACACCTTCTAAAAATGTAACATGACACATATGGCTTGCATTATGTTTTTGACTTTTTTTTTGAGATAGAGTCTTGCTCTATCACCTGGGCTGGAGTGCAGTGGTGCAGTCACAGCTCACTATAGCCTGCAGGCTTGACTTCTTGGGTTCAACTGATTCTCCTGCCTCTGCCTCCCAAGTAGCTGGGACTATAGGCATGCACCACTAATTTTTGTATTTTTTGTAGAGACAGGTTTTCACCAGGTTGGTCTTGAGCTCCTATGCTCAAGTCATCCACCCACCTCGACCTCCCAAAGTATGAGCCACTGCGGCTGGCCATTATATCATATTTCTAAGGACAGCATAAAATTGGTGCCTTTGATTCATGCACACATCCAGCACTTGTATTCAGAAGCGATTGTGTGTACAGCACAGAGGACCCACGTGGGAGCATGAACAGTCTCTGTCCGTATAGAACTTATGGTTTAGTGCAAAGTTGTGCCCCATGCTAAGGGTACCCTGTGTTAAGAACTGACTGAGTCAGACTGTTGGCTTCAGTGTACAGGCACTCATGGATGGCCTTGTGCTTAAGTGTGTCCAGCTCAACCTCTGAATACACCGCTTATCTAAGAGACCACTATTCCTTCAGCACCTCTTGGGTATAAAAGAATAAAAAAGAAAAAAAGAAAAAAAAAAGAGACACCTGCAAGGGGAGCAGGCTACAAAACAGATCTGTCTGCTTCCCCAAACTTTTTCTCACTCTCTTGCCATCTGTTCACCCAGTAGCAGCCCACGTGGCAAGAGCATCGCGGGGTCAGGTCCCTAGCAGCCTTGTGGGGCAGGAGTGTCTTGTTCCGTAGCTGGGAAGAATGATAGCCTCATTAGTCACCCAAGAGGAAGCAGAACTCTTTCCTAAAACCTGCTTGTCTTTAATTAACCAGAGAGGAAAAAACAGACCGAAGAGGATGGCACTGGGTGTCAGATTGGGGTAGGAAGGGAAGAGGAGAGGAAGGATGGAAGGCTGGGGTGCAGATGACACCGAGGCTTGCGTCCCAGCTGCAGCAGGGCCTCTCTGTGGCTGACTCTTTGGTTCTGAGGTTTTGCTTTGGAACTGAAATGGAGCTTCAGCTCCTTCCTACACAGTGGCTGCAATTTTGCTAATTTATGCTTGGGGCTGTTTCCAGGTGGGCTTCCCTGTACACAGTGGAGTCCATATTTGCTGAAAATTCTTCACACTTACTGAAAATTCCTCAGGCTTTTAGCATGATATTGTTACAGGAAAGGAATCCAGATCTAGACCCCAAGAGAGGGTTCTTGGATCTCATGTAAGAAAGAATTCAGGGCGAGTCCGTAAAGTGGAAGCAAGTTTATTAGGAAAGCAAAGGGATAAAAGAATGTGTACTCCACAGGCAGAGCAGGATCTTCCTGAAAGTCAGGGGAGGAAGGCGTTCACCCTAACTGTAATACATAGATATACATGACTACACAAGGTCATGGGGAGATGTGCTCTGCTACACGGGTTTGTGATAAAGCATTAATTTTTCTTAATTACTATGTTTTGCAAGCATCAATGTTATCTTTATTTTTATTTATTTATTTATTTATTTTTTTGAGACGGAGTTTAGCTCTTGTTACCCAGGCTGGAGTGCAACGGCGCGATCTCGGCTCACCGCAACCTCTGCCTCTTGGGTTCAGGCAATTCTCCTGCCTCAGCCTCCTGAGTAGCTGGGATTACAGGCACGCGCCACCATGCCCAGCTAATTTTTTGTATTTTTAGTAGAGACGAGGTTTCACCATGTTGACCAGGATGGTCTCCATCTCTTGACCTCGTGATCCACCCGCCTCGGCCTCCCAACGTGCTGGGATTACAGGCGTGAGCCACCGTGCCCGGCAATGTTATCTTTAAAGCAAAATTAGGAATGCCTTTGTTCTCAAGGTATCCATATATCTGGGCACTCCCAGGACTAGGT
This sequence comes from Sapajus apella, assembly GCF_009761245.1. NCBI lineage: Eukaryota > Metazoa > Chordata > Mammalia > Primates > Cebidae > Sapajus > Sapajus apella. Next base: position 86,791,864 of record NW_022436942.1, on the reverse strand, counting down.
CTGTTTAGTAAACAATATCACTTTGCTACCTTAACCATAAAACCCTAGAGGCTAGGAATGCCTAACTTTCTGAGAATACATCTTAGCAAGTCCCAGCCTCATTTCCTAGCCCTGACTCAAGGTGGAGTCGCTCTGGCAGGAACGCCTCCGACAATATGATGCTGAATATTTTGCTTGCAGAATGCTTCTACATGATGGATAGTGAGTTGCAGTGGGTAGGGACAGGGCCACTGCCGGAGTGTGAATGTGGACTTTACCCCTTGATGGCTAGAAGACCATGACTAATCGGCTTGGCCTCTGGTGGACACTTTTCTCCTGTGTAAGAGGGTGGCCCCAGTAACACTACTGTTACAGCAGGTAGCCAGGCCGACATGAGCGGGGCAGGAGAGCCCACCCTGCCCCAGGAATGGGCAGAGAGTTGTTAACTGTCTCTCTCAAATAATAATTGGCCACAGCCAGTGCCAAGGAAGGGCAGCCTCCCAATACACAGGAACACCTGAAACTGCTGATGAGCAGCTTCCCCAGGAGATCTCAGGAATTGGGCGAGTGGGCTCGAGCATGCGCACTACGAGGCAACATGGTGGCATTTAACTGGTCTGTGACCTTCCTCTAGGAAGCGGGAAGGCTCAGCTGGTAAAGGGGCATGGATGAACCTGGGAACCATCATTCCCAGCAAACTGACACAAGAGCAGAAGATCAAACACCGCATGTTCTCACTCATAGGCGGGCGTTGAACAATGAGAACACATGGACACAGGGAGGGGAGCACTACACACTGGGGTCAGTTGGGGGGAAATAGGGGAGGGACGGTGGGGGGTGGGGAGCTGGGGAGAGATAGCAAGGGGAGAGATGCCAGATATAGGTGAAGGGGAGGAAGGCAGCAAATCACACTGTCATGTGTGTACCTATGCAACAATCCTGCATGTTCTTCACATGTACCCCAGAACCTAAAATGCAATTAAGAAAAAAAAATGCGTCCTGCCTCACGGGAGCATGTGCTCAACTCCAGTAGACACACTGCGCATGTGTGTCTCCCACACGGCAAACGCTGGCAGGGGCGGGACGGGGACGGGGCCGGGCGCGGGGGCGGGGCCGGGCGCAGTCGCGGGGGGGGGGGGCAGGCGCTGGGGTGCGGACAGCCCGCCCCAGGGAAGAACAGGGGAGAAGGAGGGCGGAGTCCAGCAGCCTGCCCATGTATAAAACCCCAAGTCAAAGGTCAGGCCACGCACCTGCGTCTCTCAAGTCGCCTGCTTGGCCCTCTTCCAAGTGGACTTGACTTCCTGCTTCAAGCTTTTTAATAGCCTTTCGCTCCTGCTCTAACACTTGCCTCGGTCTGTCTCTCTGCCCTATGCCTCTTGGGCAAATTCTTTCTTCTGAGGAGGCAAGAGCTGAGGCCGCTGCAGGCCGGACAGATTCGCCACTGCCGACACTGCTACCTCCCCTATGGGTGTGTTGTAGAGAAGACACCAGTTAATAGTTTAAAAACTCTGAGAACAGATTCGCACACAGGTACATCAGCATCATCTCTCACATGATCGTTTAATCCGCATGGCGACCCTATGACAGAGGTGTATGAGTTTCCAATTGCTGCTGTAAGAAATTATCAGCTTAGCGGCTTAAAGCAATGCACATTTATGAACTTATAGTTCTGGAGGTCAGAAGTCCTAAAATTAAAGTGTCAGCAAGACTGCTTCCTTCTGGAGGTGTCAGAGCATGTAAACCAGAACAAATCCATCTTGAACTGGGTAAAATGAGGCTGAGACCTACTGGGCTACCTTCACAGATGATTAAGGTATTCTAAGGCACAGGGTGACATAGGGGGTCAGCACAAGATACAGGTCACAGAGACCTTGCTGATAAAACAGGGTGCAGTAAAGAAGTTGGCCAAATCCCACCAAAACCAGCATGGCGATAAAGAGTGACCTCTGGTCGTCCTCACTGGTACACTCCCCACTGCCACGACAGTTTGCAAATGCCATGGCAACGTCAGGAAGTTATCCTATATAGCATATGGTCTAGAAAGGGGAGGTATGAAGGTATGAATAACCCACCCCTTTTTATTAAGAAATACTCAAGAAATAACCATAAAAATGGGCAACCAGCTGCCCTCAGGGCTGCTCTGTCTATGGAGTAGCCATTCTTTTACTCCTTCACTTTCTTAATAACCTTGCTTTCACTTTTCTCTGTGGACTGGCCCTGAATTCTTTCTTGTGTGAGATCCAAGAACCCTCTCTTGGGGTCTGGGTGGGGACCCCTTTCCTGTAATCAGCTAGAAGGGAGAATCCATTTCCTTGCCTGCCCCAGCCTCTAGAGGTGCCCACATTCCTTGGCTCAGGGCCCTTTGTTTGCCTGACTCTGATTGGCTTCCATCTCCACATCTCCTTCAGCTCTGACCCTCTGCCTTTGTCTTTTCCTTATGAGGACACTGGACCCACTCAGATAATCCAGAAGAATCTCCCCATCTCAAAATCTTTAACTTAATTATGTCTGCAACGTTCCTTTTGCCACGTAGAGTAACACATTCACAGCTTCCAGAAATTAGGACGACATCTTTGGGAAGCCGTTGTCGAGGCTACAGTGGCTAGATATTAACATACACCTATGATGTTGGTATATCTTTCTTAAAGACCATAGGAAAGGGTGATTTGGGCCACGTCCTACTGAAATTACTGCTAGCCAGTGGAACGTACCGGTGTCGCATGGGAGATTGTCTCAAACAATTCTGTATTTCGGGATTGAGTTGTATGTGCTAATCCATTCAGAACCATGTGGGATAGGGGTTTGCAAGTGGCTGGATTGTTGGATTCCACCATTCCCAACAGACCAGCCCTTGTTCTAGACTGCTGAGTGCCCACACAGTTATCCCGCTGGCAGCTGGAGGGAAGCCATTCCTGTTTTCTGTGGATGGCCTCTCTCTTTTCTTCCTCTCTGCTCTTTGTCATTTACCCATTATGCCTTCCACGTTCCCCAATTCCACCTTTTCTTCTTTATCAAACTCCATTTAAGTAAATTCCCCAAGGGACATAGCAAGGAATGATACCCAAACTCAAGGCTCAAACACAGGTGTCTCTGATCTCAAAGGTTATGCTCCGAAGTCTTACAAATACTCAAGATACCCCCAGGGCTTGAGAAGAAAATGTTTTCCCTCCCAGTCGCCCTGCGAAATGGGTAACTGACTGCATCCCACCTACCAAGAATGCAACGAGCTGAGTCTTTGTTCCCGCCATCATCCTGGTGGTACAAGTTATTTGGGTGATGTCAGCAATAAAAACACTGGACTGACAAACAGCCACCAGAGTTTGTGTGAAAACTGAACTGCAGGCATTACAGTCCAACTCCTGGCTGCAACGGCCGGGCACGGTGGCTCGCGCCTGTAATCCCAGTACTTTGGGAGGCTGAGGTGGGCGGATTACCTGAGGTCAGGAGTTCGAGACCAGCCTGGCCAACATGGTGAAACCCCGTCTCTACTAAAACTGCAAAAATTAGCTGGTTCCAAGTCTTTGCTATTGCAAACAGAGCTACAATAAACATACATGTGCATGTGTCTTTATAATAGAATGTTTTATAATCCTTTGGGTATATACCCAGTAATGGGATTGCTGGGTCAAATGGTATTTCTAGTTCTAGATCCTGTTCTCACGCATAAGTGGGTGTTGAACAATGAGAACACATGGACGCAGGGAGGGGAACATCACACACCGGGGCCTGTCGGGGGGTGGGGGGACTGGGGGGGATAGCAGGGGGTGGGGGGATAGGGGAGGGATAACATTAGGAGAAAATCCTACTGTAGATAATGTGGGGATGGATGCAGCAAACCACCATGGCACGCGTAGACCTATGTAACAAAACCTGCAGATCTGCCCATGTATCCCAGAACTTAAAGTATAATAATAATTTTTTAAAAAGCTGGATGTGGTGGCATGTGCCTGTGATTCCAGCTACTCAGGAAGCTGAGGCATGAGAATCACTTGAACCCAGGAGGCAGAGATTGCAGTGAGCCAGGATTGCACACCACTGTATTCCAGCCTGGGCGACAGAGCAAGACTCTCTCAAATAATAATAACAATAATAATCCCCACTCCTAGTCTTCCTTAAGGACAGCAACAGGAGGGTGTGGGGGAAGTTGTGTGCATACGTGGGGTGAGGTATGCCGAGGTGGGGATGGAAGAGTGCCCACCAAACCACATTCCTGACACAGCCAGGCTGCCTCTCCCTGCTTTCTCTGCCCTCCGTGTTGTCAATGGAGGAGGAAGTGATGGGCCTCACGTCCAGGCCTGGCCCATGGGAATCCCCCACATGTCATCCTTGTTTTCTTTTCTGAGCTTCTGGTTGATTTGAGAGGACATGGGGGAGCCTGGGGCCGCAAGGTGGAAGAAGCTGAATGAAATAGGACGCAGGGCCTCCTTCCACCCATCCCTATGTGACTGTGGAGTGAGTGACAAATAAACCTTTGTGGGGTTATGTCAGTGAGATTTGGGGATTGTGTGTTACAGCCCCGGGCTACCCTGACTAATGCATCCAAGTATTTCCAACTCCATGGGCATGTTTCAGACTTTCGGCAACCTTGTGACATAGGTAATACATATTTTTTTAAGACAAGATGTCACTGTTGTCCAGTCTGGAGTGCAGTGGCGCAAACATGGCTCCCTGCAGCCTCAACCTCCCAGGCTCAAGGGATTCTCCCACTTCAATCTCTCGAGTAGCTGGAAATACAGGCACATGCTGCGACATCCGGCTAAAACATAGGTAGTACTCTAATGTCTATAATATAGGCAATATTACAGTGCTATAGTATTATAAATAATACCATATAAGATTAACTTTACAGGTGAGCATCCAAAGAGAGGAAGTGAGTGAACCCTGGTGGTCGTCGTCCCAGGCCACCTCGTCCTGCTTGCTTTTGTGGCATGGGCCAGAGGCCTTGGGCCCCAGACAGAGACATTTCCTAAGCCAGATCTGTTATTCTAGAAGGCTTTAGCTGCAGATGACTTAGGCCCAAGGTAGCCAGTGAGGCAAGCACTACAGCTCCCCAGACCCCAACCAGGTCACTCCCTGCTCTTCCAGGTCTCCTGGGTGATGGCTGGAAAGAAAAGGCAGCCACTGTACCCAAGAAGCAGCTGAGTGGCTGCACCCTGAAGTGGAGGGTGATCGTTTGGCAAGGCACCAGAAAGGCAGATGGCTTCAGACACAGCCCTTGCCCCTGAACTGTAGCAGTCACAGCCAACATGGACTGCGTGCTGACCTCGGGCTGGGCACTTGGCTAAGTGCGCATCTCGCAGGACTTCGTGGAGCCCACACAAGAGCCTTATTGGGGAGAACCTCCTGCTGGAATCACCTCCACTATGGTGGAAGGAGAGTTGTGTGGTGGCCAAAAGTCTAGGCTCTGGGGTTGAAGCAACTCCACCCTCTCTAGCAGGGCAATACTGCTCGTGTTCATTTGCCGTTCTACTCCCATTTTCTGTCACAATAGAGATAATGATGCTATCTTTATCCCAAGGTTATTGGAAAGTTTAGGCAGAAAGAGGCTAATGCTGCAATGGAATGAGAGCACTGTGTGAGCTCCCATGTTGCTCAGGAGACTGGGGTGTGAAAGATCAAATGCTTTGTCAGATGATACTGACCTGGCATGGTCAGGGTATGCACCAAGTCTGGAAGCCACTTTAAACCACCGCATGGGAGGGAAAGGAATTTGTCAGGGTCATGTACGTGGAGAACGAAAATATTCACTGGGGGCCAAATACTTACCTGGCCAGCTCATCTGTTGCCCATTTGTTCAGCTGAGGTCTCCCAAGGCATCGTGCTGAGGGTGTAACTGTGAGTATGTGCTGACCAACCAGAGTCCTCTCTAACCTTCTCGCTGCCTCTTATAACCCGGTGAACCGTTCTCTACGTACAAGCATTTTCCTGATTATGGTGCGTGGGGCAAATCACATTTGAAGCATAGCTTGGCTGTTGACTCGTCAAAGACAACTCCAGTGAGTCCTTTCGTAGAACAAATCTCTGGGGAAGATGACTAATGACCCTCATGATGAAACAGTCAACCCAGTAAATGCAGATTTCAGTAAACTCAGTTCTCTGACCACACACCTTAATTTTTTGTATGATAATTTAATTTATTTTAAGGCAGACACGACTTAAAGGCCTGCATGAAAGAATTCCCTAATACCTGGAATGGTTTGGTACCAATGGATTCTGATCCACACAGGAATAGCATGAAAATGGGGACTGTCTTTGATAATGTCACATGGTATTCTGCAGGCTCAGCAAGGTGTTGGAGCCCTGGAAGGATCCTGTGACTGCTACAGCAGCTGGGGAATAAATTAACATCAGCTGGACCTAGAAGAGTGTTGTGTTGGGATCAGCTGGGAACCGCAGATGCCTGCACGAAGGGACTTGAGGTAGCACCCCCTCCCCAACTCCTGGTACAATTTCATGCACCACTTTAACCTATTGGAACTCAGACACATCCTTGGGGAGAAAGGAGAAAAATCTGAATTGTTTGAAATTGAATTTCTTAAAGGTAAATGACTTCATCAAAAAGTAATTTTAGTTAAAAGAAAATCATGCTTTTTACACACCTGAGTCTTTGGCCTGAAGACCATTCCACCAGAAATAAGTTTTCATACCTTGAGGTTTTGAAATTGGGAGCCCATTGCTTTTACTATGGTCATTTATTAAGAAGCAAAACATTCTACAACCTTCCATGTCCACCTGTGGCCAAGAGTGTCCTTGATTTAAGCAGTGGTTAGTAATTTAGGCAGAAAAGAGGAAGGTTTTCTTATTTGATACTTCTGAACTTAAATGGTCTGGATAATTACAGCTTTTCTTTTTCATGAGATTGATCTTCCTTCATGGGAAGAGGTCTGTTAGCTGTTTAAACACTGCCGGGTGCCCCAGTAATCTCAGTCCTCAAATTTTTATATAATTGCAGGGTCTGTTTCAATTTGTGCCTGTTTTTCTGGGAGTGAAACTAAGACTCCACTAGAAAATGATGCCAGGCAAAAAGGCCAAGGGGTGTGCTAGGGACAGAGTGCTGCTTATTCAAACCAAGACAAAACACACACACTCACTGTGTAGTCTGTTCTCACACAACTACAAAGAACTACCTGAGATTGGGCAATCTATAAACAAAAGAGGTTTAATTGACTCACAGTTCTGCATGGCTGGAGAGGCCTCAGGAAACTTACAATCATGGTGAAAGGTGAAGGGGAAGCAAGGCATGTCTTACATGGCAGCAGGACAGACAGTTTAAGGAGGAGATGCCAAACACTTTTAAAACCACCAGCTCAGCCGGGTGCAGTGGCTCACACCTGTAATCCCAGCACTTTGGGAGGCTGAAGCAGGCAGATCACTTGAAGTCGGGAGTTAGAGGCCAGCTGGGCCAACATGGTGAAACCCCATCTCTACTAAAAATACAAAAATTAGCTGGGTGTGGTGGTGCACACATGTAATTCCAGCCACTCGGGAGGCTGAGGCAGGAGAATTACTTGGACCTGGGAGGTGGAGGTTGCAATGAGCTGATAGCACACCATTGCACTCCAGCCTGGGCGACAAGAGTGAAACTCTGTCTGAAGTAAATAGAAAATAGAAAAATAATGAAATAAAACCACCAGCTCTTGTGAGAACTCACTCACTATCATGAGGACAGCACTGGGGAAACCATCCCCAGGATCCAATCACCTCCCAACAGGTCCCTCCCTCAACACATGGGGATTACAATTTGGGATGAGATTTGGGTGGGATACAGGCAAAACCATATCACTCATGCACTGGGAAGCTGGTGGGTAGGGCAGCTGCTTACCCTGATCCCACATGGAAACTTCCTTCTACCACAGCTCAGCTGAGAGGATTCCATGGAGGAATTTCTACAGAAGCCATTTAAAGAAGTCTCTTCCTTTTCCTTTTTTTGTTTTGAAACAAGGTCTTGCTCTGTTATCCAAGCTTTGAGTGCAGTGGTGCAATCATGGCTCACTATAATCTTGACCTCCTGGGCTAAAGTGATCCTCCCATCTCAGCCTCCTTAGTAACTGGAACCATAGGCACAAGCCACCATGCCAGGCTAATTTTTGTCATGTTGGCCAGGCTGGTCTCCAACTCCTGGCTTCAGGTGATCCACCTGCCTTGGCCTCCCAAAGTGCTGGGATTACAGGCATGAGCCACTGCACTCAGCCAGTTTTTTTCTTCTAAGTCATTCAATCATTACTTCAGTAAATGGATGAACCATCCACTAGTTGCTCAGGTAAGAAATCCCAGGATTCTTTTGCTTTTATTTTTTGAGGCAGGGTCTTTGTGACTCAGGCTGGAGTGCAACGTCATGTCCCTTGCTCGCTGAGCCTTGAACTCCTGGGCTCAAGTGATCTTCCCATCTCAGCCTCCTGATTAACTGGGACTACAAGCACATCCCACTGCATTCAGTGATTAAAAAAATTTTTTTTTTGAGATGAGGTCTTGCTCTGTTGCTCAGGCTAGCTTCAAACGCCTGTCCTCAAGGAACCCTCCTGCCTTGGCCTCCCAAAGTGCTGGGATTACAGGGATGAGCCAACATGCCTAGCCCCAAGATTCTTGATCTATTGGCAAGCCTTGATGGTCTTACATCTGACGTTGAATTCCTCCAGAAGTAGAACCTGGGACAAAGGCTTGAAAACAAACAATTTTGGAGCAGTTTATTCCAAGAAGGCACCACCAGGGAGCTGGGCTGTGAAGTTGGGAAGGGAAGGAAGCCAATGCAGGCATGTGAATGAGCATATCACCTCTGCAGCAAACAGAGCTCAGTCCTGCCAGGAGATGGGGCCAGGGGTGTGCGGGTGAATGGCTCTGAAGGAAACCCTGATTTGTAGTTTACTGCATTGAATGGTGTCCTCTCCCAAATTCATGCCCACCCAGAACCTCAGAATGTGACTCTATTTGGACATAGGCTCTGTGTATATGTAATTATTAGTGTTAAGTCATACTGGATTACTGTGGACCCTATATCCAGAGACTGGTGTTCTCATAAGAAGACCCAGGAAGATGCAGCAACATGCAAACCTGGAGGGAAGGTACTGTGAAGATGGGGGCAAAGATTGGACCGATGCAACCACAAGCTAAGGAATGCCGGAAGCCACCAGGAGCTAGAAGAGGTGAGGCAGGATCCTCCCCTAGAGACTTTGGAAGAAGCACAGGCCACTGACGCCTCAATTCCAGACTTCAAGCTTTCTGAGCTGTGAAAGATTATTTCTCTGTTGTTTTAAGTTTCTGGTGATTTGTTACAGCAGCTGTAGGAAACTAAAGCGTGTAGTGTGATATGCTTTTGGTCTGTGTCTCCACCTCAATCTCATGTCGAAGTGTAATACCCAGAGTTGGAGGTGGGCCTGGGGTGAGCTGGTTGGATCATGGGAGCGGAGTTCTCATGAATGGTTTAGCAGCATCTCCTTGGTGCTGTTCTCATGAGAGTGAGTAAGTGAGTGGCTTACAGCAAGAGCTGGTAGTTTAAAAATGTGTGGCACCATCTTGAGTTAATTTTTGTATAAGTTTACAAGAGCAAAGATTTGAAATCAACCCAAATGTCCATCAATGATAGACTGGATAAAGAAAATGTGGTGCATATATACCATGGAATACTACACAGCCATAAAAAAGAATGAGTTCATGTCCTTTGCAGGGACATGGTTGAAGCTAGAAACCATCATCCTCAGCAAACTAGCACAGGAGCAGAAAACCAAACTCCTCATGTTCTCACTCATAAGTAAGAGTTGAACAATGAGAACACACTGACACAGGGAGGGGAACACCACACACCGGGGCCTGCCAAGGGTCAGGGGAAGGGGAGGGAGAGCGTTAGGAAAAATACCTAATGTGTGCAGGGCTTAAAACCTAGATGACAGGTTGATAGGTGCAGCAAACCAACATAGCACTTGTATAACTTTGTAACAAACCTGCATGTTCAGCACACGTATCCCAGAATTTAAAGTAAAATGAAAAAAAAATGTGTGGCACCTCCTGCCCCTCCCTCCCGCCCCAGCCGTGTGAAGTGCTTGCTCCTGCTTCACCGTCCACCAGGAGGCCCCCCCAGGAGCAGATGCCGCCATGCTTCCTGTGCACCCTGTGGAAGCGTGAGCCAATTAAACCTCTTTTCTTTATAAATTACCCAGTCTCAGGTATTTCTTCATAGCAGTGTAAGAATAGATTGACACAGAAAGTTGAATCTGTATAGTCAGGCTTCTCCAGAGGGACAGAAGCAGTGGATCCATGTGTACATGAAAGGGAGTTTATTAGGGAGACTTGGCTCTCACAATTATAAAGCGAAGCCCCACGATGGGCCGTTTGCAAGCTGGGAAGGAAAGAAGCCAGTAGTGGCTCAGTCGGAGTCCAAAAGCCTCAAAATCAGGGAAACCAACAGTGCAGCATTCAGTCTGTGGCCAAAGGCTCAAGAACCCCCAGAAAACCATTGGTACGAGTTCCAAACTCCAAAGGCTGAAGAACCTGGAGTCTGATGTCCAAGGGCAGGAGGAGTGAGAGGAAGCATCCAACATGGGAGAAAGCAGCCAGGAGACCCAGCAAGCAAGGTCATCCCACCTTCTTCCACCTGCCTTATGCTGGCTGTGCTGGCAGCTGATTGGATGGTGCCCACAGACATTGAGGGTGGGCATTCCTCTCCCAGTCCATGGATTCAGGTCTGATTCCTCTGGCAATACCCTGACAGACACCCCCGAGACAATACTTCACCAGTCATCTAGGGATCCTTCAATCCAATCAAGTTGCCGTCTAATATTAACTATCATATAGTGTTTACCGATTTTGATGGTGTAAATATCCCTCCCATGGCTAATTTCAAGCTACCAGTGAGATGTGACTGAATAATGTTTTGGGAAGAGATGTTCATGGTCATACTTTGTGAGTCATACCAGCTGACTCCAGCCCATGACAGAATGGCATAGATTCTACACTGCAGAACATGCCTCTGACTTATTCCGTCTGAAGGATATAAATGCCTACTTACATTTGCTGCGTAACAAATTACCCAAAAATTAGTAGCTTAAGATGACAAACACTTATCTCACAGTTTCTGTGAGCCAAGAATTTGGAAGTAGTTTAACTGGGAGGTTCTGGCTCAGGTTCTTACAATGTTACACTCAAGGTACCAGCCAGGGCTGCATTCATCTGAAGGTTTGAATGGGGCTGGAGTATGTTCCCCTACATGAGTTTTGGCAGGAGTCCCCAGTTCCTCACTGGCTATGGGCAGGAGGCCTCAGGTCCTTACCACATGGGGTTTTCTATAGAGCTGCTTGAGTCTCCTTACAACATGGCAGCTTGAATCCCCGAGAATGAGAGAGTGCAAGAAAGGAAACCACAATGCTTTTTGTGACTCAGTCTCAGAAGCCACATATCATTACATTTACCTCATTTTGTTCACTGCCTAATGTGGCATCAGTTAGGGGAAAGAGACCTTCACAAGGATATGGACACCAGGATGCTCCTATATCCTCTGTGATTGGCTGAGGGCTGCTCACCAAGATAGCAACTCTCTAGCTATTCCAAAAGCATTCGGTCATGTTTTGCATGCTTGTGCTAGGGTGCTGTCGGCCAGTACTGCTCCTGGAGTGTGGGGGAATATGGGTGGGGCACAGACAGGTTCTGTTGTATTCTTGTTCCAAAATGCATCCTACATTTTACTAGTTCTTTTCGTCTCCCTTGCTGCTACCTCTGAGCCACTGCAGTCCTTCCCCAGTACAATTGCAAGTAGCCCTTCTAATGGAACACATCTCAACACACTCTTTACCTGGTGGCTCGACTCATCTTTTGAATGGGATTCTGAGAATATCCCTCTCCTGCTTGTGAGCACCCAGCGCCTTTCCCTCTACCCACTCTCCTTGCCGTGCTACCCACGTTAGCAGTCTCATCCTTTATGATTTTCTCCCGCACTCACTGGCATTTCTCCAGTTCTTAAACGCTGTGAGCTCACTCTTGCTTTGCACCTGCTATTCGCTTTGTCTGGGGTCCTCACCTCCAGCCACAACTGTGTTTATTCATAAATTCTCAGCTTCAACGCCTTCTGGTGTCCACCCCACTTAAGTAACACCTTTTCCATGCATGGCGCCTGGTTATTGCTGACCATACCACTCTGTTTATATCCTTTATAGTGCTATTTTTCACTGTCCTATGTCATCGTTGATTTATTTAATGTTTGCTTTTAATTGATTTTCCCCTTTAGAAAATCAATTAAACTTTCCATATGGATAGGGACTCCCACTCTCTCGTTAACTGCCATATTCTGACGACTTAGACCAGTGTCTCATTCATAACCCATGCTCTGTGAGTGTTTGTTGAGTGAATGGATGAATGAATTGGATCTGCTGTGTCTTCACTCCAGTTTGTATCATCGTATCCAGCCTGAGTCTATGTTGTCACATTTAATGGAATTGATTTCTCTTTCCATGGCTACAGAAATACTCTGAAAACAGCAGCTGTCTCAAGAGTGTGTCCTCACAATCCAAAATGGCCTGAGTCTTCCAATCATACGCCTCATTCAGAGGACAGTGCAAATCACAGAAAATGTAAAGCTTGACCTCTAACTTAACCGGAATTTTTTTTAATCAATAAAATGTCATAGTCTGGTAATTTCTTGTCACCCAAATGCCCTCTTTGACAGAAAGGAAAAGGCTTTTTGGACAGAACATTTTGGTTAGTAGAAGATAAATGGAAAAAAATGCCAGAATTTGCTTCATTTATTGAAACATAATCTCATAATCTACTGTCCTCCCTAAAAGAAAAACGGTAACATAATAACCTGACTTTCCTCTTCTTAGTTCTACTTTATAAACTTCCTTGATCCAAATCTTCAAATGAGCACCTCCACCTCAAAGAACTCCTAAAACAGGACTCAACTGTCAGAGCCCATGGGTTTTTGTTTTTGTTTGTTTATTGTTTAGAAGCAATTAACAAACCTTTCTGAGCAGGCAAACACTCAGGAAACCCCACCCAATTTAGCTCTTCAGTTACAAATTTTTAGATGCAGAGACCAACACCCTAGTGTGATAGTCAAACATTTGAATACTTTGAGGCACGGTGAAGAACTTAGAACAGACACCCATTTAAAAAGCCAACGTATTCCATGGGCATTTCGCCCCTGTTCCCAATAGAGCTGCGACCTCCCCAGCTGTGAAGCGGGTAACAGTGGCATTTCACTGCCCCTGGGAAACGCTCTCTCCAGCAATGTTGTATTTTCACTTTTGTTTCTCAATGCCCGGTTCTTGGCAAGCTCCCACCTTTCTGTCCTGGGTCTTGGCACCTGTGCTTTTCTCTGCCAGGCATTTCATCTAGATTCTGAGCATTTCTGATGCATCCTAAGCCTCCGGTCAAGCCACGTTTCCTCTGCGTGGCCTTTGCTGACCTCCCTGACCACCTCAGGTGCCTTCCTTAGAACTTCTAGCACTGTCTACCTCTCCTGAACATTTTCTGCTGCTGAAACTTTTTTTTTTTTTTTTTTTTTTTTTTTGAGACAGAGTCTTGCTCTGTTGCCCAGGCTGGAGTACAGTGCTGCAATCTTGGCTCACTGCAATCTCCACCTTCCAGGTTCAAGTGATTCTCATACCTCAGCCTCCTGAGTAGCTGGGATGACAGGTATGCACCACCACACTTGGCTAATTTTTCTACTTTTATTAGAGATAGAGTTTTACCATGTTGGCCAAACTGGTCTCAAACTCCTGACTTCAGGTGATCCTCCTGCCTCGGCCTCCCAGAATGCTGGGATTATAGGCGTGAACCAGCACATCAGGCCCCAGCTAAAAGCGTTATAGTGGCCAGCATAAAGATTTGGTTTGTATTTGTAATGAATAAAGTTTATGTTCTGCCTACATCCAGATCTCTCCACGCCATGCCTTTTGTGAGTTCCTTCCCCCTGTCTGCCTGCCTTCTGCCGGCTTTCCTTCCCACTAGCTGGCACCGGCAGCTCTTCCTTAGAGGACCATTCTTGGGCACTGGAATTCCACTTTGCCTACTTCTGCAGAGGCCAAGAAGAGCCTGGGAACTCCCATCGTCCCAAGAGGATGCATGTGGCCCTGGGCAAGACCAGGTAGGCAAAGGCAGCACATCCCACCCTTGGTAATGCTGTTTTTATCATCAGCTGGGTGATTTTTTGAAGGTTGCCAGTTCTGAGTGGCGTCTGGAGCATCAGAGGGCTCTTTTTCAGCCCCAAGGGATGGACAAGAATGACTGTCTCAGTTCTTTTCTTTCTGTTACAGAATAATCCAGGGAAAGCCGGGTGGTTAGGACATCCTGCAGAGCACCACGCTGACCAAGTACATTCATGGACCATTAATCTGATGAGCAGGAAGCAGCTTTGAATGACCTGGAACACGTGCTCCAGAGGGTGAGAGACAAACTCTGCAGAGTGTTTGAGGCCTGCCACTTCGGCAAAAAGCTGAGCGAACTAGGGCGTGCCTACGCGGTTGAAACTTTCCCTGTCAGGGACAGTACATGTTGCTCCTTGTACCTCCCAGCACTAAGGAAGAGGAACAGCGCTTGGCATGTCTCCTCTGGTTTCAGAGGCAGCCCATCTTTCTTGGCCATGCTTTCTTGGCCATCTACTGAGAGACTCACCAGGTTGCCAGCTTTTAGTGGGGCTCAGAGCAAAAAAAAAAAGTCTCCATCAAGTCCAGGCTGCAGGTCAATGGCCTTGTCACTCGGACCATCTGAACTGTCAGAGCCCACGGTCATAGAGGTACTGCTGCTAGACGAGGTGCCCCGTGTGGTTTCTGGAAAGCTCCGAAAAGAAGCCCAGTGGAGAGCCCAGGGGTCCGGAGCGCGGCCACCTATCTCTAACAGAGAATAGACAGCATTATTCAAATGGTAGCTGTGAGCAGTGGTGAGAGTGAGCATCTAGATTGGGTTCAATGATGCCTCCCTTCTTACCTGGGGATAGGAAAGTCTGTGCAGTGGGCATATGGCTGAACCTGTGGGAGCAGGCACAGAGCATGAGGTTCACCTATGGCACATTAATGCCTGACTGCAGAAGAAATACTCAACAAATGGATAGGATGACCCATGCATTAGAAGCCAGCCAGCCCTCGTCCTCAGCTGCACTGGTATGCTCAGTAACAGAGTGAACAAAGAGGCAGAAACAGGGGCCGTCCCTGGGCCTAGCAGGATAGTTTGCCTCTTGCCAAAGAGGCTCTTGCACTGCCGAGTGCCTGAGCTGTTCTCTGGAGAGACTTGTCCTGGGCCCCCAGATGGCTCAAAGGTACTGTGTTAGATTCCCGTCGCTGCTGGAACAAATGACCGACTGAGCGGCTCCAGACAACATGGGTTTATTATCTAATGGTTCTGGATGGGCTTGGATATTTCCCCTCTTATTTAGGTCTCCTTCAGTTTCTTTCAATAATGTTTTATAGTTTTCAGTCTTCTGCGTATATATTTTGCAGCTATATTATAATGTTCATACACAATTCAGGTTGTTCCAGCTTCCTTTTAAATAACTTTTATGATTGTGACGTGTCTCTTCATCTCTAGTAATGCTTCTTGCTGTAAGGTGTTCTTTTTCTGACATTACTCCAGCTGCATTAGCCTTTCATTATTGTTGACGTCGTACCTCTGACCATTCTTTTACTTTCAACCCTGCTAGCTGTGGCCCTGGGAAGGAGGCTCTGATCCTGCTTCCTCAGCGATAACAGGCGGGTAAAGCGCCTACCTCAGAAGACGTTGTATCGGTCCTGGCATGGAGTAAGTGCTCATTCAGTGGAGTCTCTTATTATTGCTGCTGTGGCTATTCATATTCATAGAGAAGTGCAGGCCTCCACTGACACTGAGAGAGAAGAGTTTCTGTCACCGGACCTTAGAGCTTCTGAAAGACCACGAGAAGACAGGCTGGGGCATACAGTCAACTTCTGTCAACAATGGGGTGGGAGCAGAGGAGTAGCAGGGTGGAGCCCCTGCCCATCACAGTGCCCAGTCATTCTGTGCCATGGCTGCCCCCACCTTCTCTGCCTCTGCCCTCTTACTGTGAGTACCTTAAGGTCTTGGCCATTATTCCATCTTTTGCATGTTGTACCGGGCCAGGCACAGAGCAGGTGTTCCAGGAGTGTGCGCTGAGTAAATAATTGACCCAGCAACCGAGAGACAACGTAGCCTTCTATTTCATCCTGTGAACATGAAGAAAGAATTCCAGGCTTGCAGTCATGCCTCTTTCTCCGGTCTCATACTTCTGTGAAAAGGCAGTGGCTGTTGTGAAGTGGCGCACACCTGTTTAACATTTTACCTTATTTGCATAATGGGTTGAATTAGAGGTTACATGCCCACAGACGCATCCAGGGGATCCTGTGTTTACACACCCAGGGGAAGTAGGCTTGGCAGGCTGCTGCAGGGCTGGCACTCAGGAAGGTGTGTTGGAAATCTTTGATGAATGATCCAATTTGTTTTAGGGCCCAACAAGATTAGGACTGTGCGCCCTTGCTCTATAAGGTCATATTTAGTCCTAAGATTGCAATGAAAGAAATTTTGAACACCATGAGGCCCCCAGGTGACTGAACTCACCAACAGAAAGTGTTTGATGATAATGGATATCACTTACATAGCTGGAGTTGTTACCCATCCAGATGCTCCCTGGGAGGATTCCTGGAATATGGGTCTTCCAGGTTTAAGTGAGGATGGTCCCAGAAGAAATGGAAACACCTGGTCACTCTACCATAGACTCTCATTTCTCTATCAACAACAATGGCAGATTTTCCCTGAGCATCCTGCTTGAGGGAGGGAGTTCTTCAGCCTCATTGTCTCGGGGCCTCAGAACTGGGGTAGTGCCACTGATCTGAGTGGACCACTGAGGGATCTGCCCAAGGCCAGCAGTTGCTTTGCTGGGGGTTCATGCAGGATAGGGGTGGAGATGGCTATGGCCATTTTTTTTAGAGTTGGCATCTTGCTTTGTCCCCCAACCTGCACCCAGGCTGGAGGATAGTGGCAAGATCTTAGCTCACTACGGCCTCAACCTCCTGGGCTAAAGAGATCTTCATGCCTCAGCCTCCCGAGTAGCTGGGACTACAGGTGTACACATCATGCCTGTCTAATTTTTAAATTTCTTTGTAGAGACAGGGTCTTGCTATGTTGCTCAGGCTGGTCGTGAACTCCTGGGCTCAAGAGATCCTCCCACCTCAGCCTCCCAAGTGCTGGGACTACAGGAAGGAAGCACCACACCCAGCAGATTGTGACCATCTTATAGTTTAACTCAGGGCAGCAACTAAGCATCCAGCATCACCTCCAACCACAATCATCCTGTCCCTGGTTTGGAGCACAGGTCTTTTAAGAATTACAGAGCTAGCTAGGCAGGTACTCAGACACAGGAGCAGATGTGGTATCTAAAGGAAAGGTCTTGAAGCTCTGTCCTCTGTCACTGAACCTGCAGCTGTGTGGTGAGGAGGCTGAGGTCTCCTGCAGTTTTGATTAGGAAAAGTCCCAATATGTTCCTCTCATCTGCTTCTCACAAGGAGAAAAATTATTACTTGATGATGTCATGGGAATTCTAATCCCATGTGGAGAATTTTTAGGATGGTTTTCCATAACAAGATGAATGCCAGCCCCTCGAGGCAAATCCATGCAGACAGAAAGTAGGGTGGTTGTGGCTGAGGTCTGGGGAGAATGGGAAGTAGGCAGGCGACAGCTAAAGTGCATGGGCTTTCTTTTTGGGATGATAAAAATGTTCTAAGACTGACGTGATGGTGGGATGCACGACTTGGTGAATATACTAAAACACACTAAGTTGTACACTTTAAATGGATCAATTTTATGGTATGGAAATGATATCTCAATAAAGTTATTTAAAAAAGAACAGCTTGGCTTCTACCAAAAAACTTTCTTTCCCCAACCAACCAGTAATAAAAACCTCACCTGAACCTCAAACAAACAACAAAGGCAAAACTGTCAAGGCAAAAGTACAACTCTTCCCCAGAGGAGAGGTTTAACACTGTTTTCCACCTGGCACGTGGGCTTGCCTTCTTCTGTGAAGGACATTGGTAGTTTGCAAAGCTGGGCCTCCGTCTGGCAGTGCTAGCATCTGGCATAACCCTGGAAGTCCGGAAAAAGGCAAATTCAGGAGCCCTGCCTTAGTCCTATTAAATCAGAACCTTCGGCCACAGGGCCCAGCCATTTGCGTGTCATCAAGCCCTCCTGCTCGCTGACTTTGGGTACTGGTGTGGAGGACGGTGGATCTGTGAATGAACGCCCTCCTGCTCAGTGACTCTGAATGCTGGTGTGAATGGAGACGGTGTGTCTATGAATGAAAGCCCCTCCTGCTCATTGATTTTGAGCACTGGTGTGGATGACGGTGGATCTATGAATGAATGCCCTCCTGCTCACTGACTCTGAACACTGGTGTGGATGATGGTGGATCTATGAATGAAAACCCTCCTGCTCCCTGACTCTGAACACTGGTGTGGATGACAGTTGATCTATGAATGTATGCTCTCTTGCTCACTGACTTTGAGCACCGGTGTGGATGATGGTGGATCTATGAATGAATGCCCTCCTGCTCACTGACTCTGAACACTGGTGTGGATGACGGTGGATCTATAAATGAATGCCCTCCTGCTCACTGATTTTGAGCACAGGTGTGGATGACGGTGGATCTATGAATGAAAGCCCTCCTTATTGGGAATCACTGTGGATCAGTGAAGAAACCAAGAGGGATTTTTTTTTTTTTAAAGATTGGCAAATGTATTGTTTTCCCTCTAGCCTAACAGTTTAATTCTTCTGTGGTTGTATCTTTTGGGGTGAGAAATAGCAATTAAGTGAAACAAAACACACCCCACAAGACACTGACTTGTAATCCATGAAAAGCCTTTTAATGACAATTGGCATCACAGGTATAAATAAATATCTTCTTCTTTCCATCTATGATATGTGCTACAAATATATTTTTAAAAGGTCCAACCCAGGTTAGGAGGCTTCAAGGACCCTTTCTTAGCTACTGATTTTAGTAATTAAAAAAATAAACACAATAAACCCCCCTGGCATCTTGTGAGCATCCTCCTGCGGAGAGCGTGAAAGGCTGGCAGGTGTCTTCCTCCTGCAGCCGCAATCAGTGGTGCACATGGAGAACTGGAGTCAGGTGATCACGAGGGGGCTTGTTTCACTGGTGTGGTCCTCACTGCCACATATGTGTGTCGCTTTGGATGAATGCGTTTTTGCAATGTGCTGCTACACAATTATGCTGTTCAAAAACACAGTTGATTGACAATCTAACATAGATTTTATCTTTAGAGTTTATGCTGGTACACCCCACCCAACAAAGTAAGAAAAGCAACTTAAAACCCCCCCACACAGTTTGTATCTTTGTTCATGTTACGAGCATTTATGTATCATTTGTTATGTCTTGTGATAGACCCAGCCCACCAGGTTGGCTCTGATTATACCTGAGTGTGGCCTCTTTATTTATTTATTTATTTATTTTTGAGATGGAGTCTTGCTCTGTCACCCAGGTGGGAGTGCAGTGGCACCATCTCGGCTCACTGCAACCTCTCCCTCCTGGGTTCAGCAATTCTCTGCCTTAGCCTCCCTAGTAACTGGGGTTACAGGGGCCCACCACCACGCCCAGCTAATTTTGTATTTTTAGTAGAGACAGAGTTTCACCATGTTGGCCAGTCTGGTCTTGAACTCCTGACCTCGTGATCCATCTGCCTCGGCCTCCCAAAGTACTGGGATTACAGGCGTGAGCCACTGCGCCTGGCCCTCTTTTTCGATTTAACCCAGCTTTCTCTCTGCGGGAACATCCCCGTGATGACAGGAGTAGATTCCCAAGGGGTCAGGTGGTCCAGGTGGGGCTCCGTTCTCCTGGCCACATCCTGTCTGTATAGCCCCTCACGAGGCCACACCTGCTGGCTTTGCCCTATGGTAGTGTGACGGATTAAGGACAGTTCTCTGCTCCCACAGAAGGCTCTGAGAGCTCCCTCCAATTGTACAAAACCGGCTACTATCAACAAAGCTGGAGGGATTAAAAAAAA
>NW_022436942.1:86758290-86771893 GCF_009761245.1 Sapajus apella | reverse complement strand
GTTCTATCCCAGGAGGCATCACTGTTCTATCCCAGGAGGCATCACTGTTCTATCCCAGGAGGCATCACTGGGAAGAGACGTCTCCTCCCCGGACCTGTGGTGACAGTCGAAGGCTGTCCTTGAAAAGGTGAAAAAGTGTCTCTTAGCAGGCCCTATATTTATATTTTGCTCCTTTATTAGAAATATAAACAGATGATTATTTCTATCTCTTTTTTATTTGTCTTTTTGCATTTTTTTAACAAATAATTTTTGGTAGCTTGTCTGTAGTATGTTTTGACTCATAAAATAACCTTCCTAATTTTGCTTGTGCAGTTCAGTTGCTTGGTCTGCACTCCCCATGGCCCAGACTTTATTCTCCTGACCTTTGAACATCCACCATCATTGACTGCTGAAAATCCCTTGATACAAAAATGTCCTTTCCCGACTTCAAAACTTTCCAACTGGTCTAGCATGGCGCCCGAGACCTTCCCTTCTTAACCTGGCTGACAACTCCTTCTGCCCCACTTGGACCAGTTTCCAGTACAAGGAAGGCATCGGGGCAGGGCCCTTTGGCTAGAGGGGCCTAAGCCTTATCTTTGAGTTTCTCCAGATAGTTTCTAAGTTCCTTGGGGGCACCCACAGCCATGTCTTGGCACACCCATTTGATGTCCTCATCATTGCTGCTGACGATGGAGTTCACCGTGGGGCAGCTGTCATCCGGGGGGATGGTGGTAAAGGTGGTGAATTTCACCTTCTTCCTCTTGGAGGTGGGCGAGTGCAGGGGGTCCTGCTTCTGGTCTCTGCCCTGCCGCCCCCCGGAGTCGGCCGACCTATGGATTTGGCTCTGCACATGCTTGTGGGAGCCGCCGTTGAGCAGGAGGTGGTTGCTCTCCTCGCAGGCCCCCGGCCCGCGGTCTATGATGGTGGTGTGCTCATCCTGGGGCGGCGGCGCGTCCCCCACACTCTCCAGGAGCTCGGCCTCATTGCCGAGCCACACCCAGTCGTGAGAGTGGGTCATGGAGGCCTGGCCTTCCAGGGGCGCTTGCTTGTGCCTGTACTTCAGGGCAAAGGTGGCGCAGTTGATGAGGAAGACGAGGATGGCCAGGCAGAACACCCCCAGGAGGGCATACATCCCGATCTCCAGGTCACTCAGGCCCCGCTGTGTCTGCACCAGGTCATTCTCCTCCAGCCCACTCCCGGCCTTGGGGAGGTCCACGTGGGCTGGGAAGTTGGTGAAGTCGATGGGGATGTTCTGCAGCTGCCCCTCTCCTGCCAGCCTGCCCCTGTCTGCCCGGCTGTTCTTCACCACTTTGTTGTCCAGCAGGGACCTGGCCGTGGTGGTGGTTCTCCGGAGGGCCCCTTCCTCGCGCTCCCCGGGAGCGCCGCTGTAGAAGTGCCCGTCCTGGCCTGTGCGTTCATGGTGCTGACCCTTCTGCCGGCGGTCACTGGCGTGGTTCTTCATCTCATCTTTCTCATAGTCCCTGCCGGGGCTGGAGTCAGCGTCGTTCTGTCCGAACTTGACCCTGATGTTGCCAATGCCCACGGCCAGGACGCTCTTGCGTTTGGATTTCTGGCAGGCCTCGGCGATCGTCATGTCCACTCGGACCAGCGGGCCCTGGCCTTCCCCTTCGGCCACCACGACGGGCCACCTGGGAGAGCGGGCCTGGGGGACCGACACGACAGCCTCGTCCTGGGAGGTGGCTGCCAGGGAGAAGTCCTTGGTGTCGTAGATGTCCAGGGGTGTCACTGAGCCATCGCTGAACTGCAGCCACGTGCTGACTACAGCTTCCTGCAGGGACACAGGCAGTTAGAAGACCACTTGGGGGATGCCTCTTCCCTTAGAAACCCCCTCCTAGGAGGACACCCAAAGAAACAGGGAGTGGGACCCTAAATCCAGACTCAGTAGCTGATGCATCTGGGGAGAACTCATACAGGGGCAGAGAAATCACCTTACTTTAAATGAGAACAAATGGGAATGTGACTAACAGCTCTTGCATAATCCTTACCAGGAACAAACAAACAGCAAACAAAAATCCCTAACAGATGAGGCTCCAGGTGGCTTTATCCACACAGTGATCACTTGAATCAGCTAGCCGGTGCATCTTCACAGACAGTGACTGGCTTCCAGGGCAGGCCCTGGTCATTTTGCCACACACCCTGTGATTAGTGGCCTGATTATGATGAATGGATACAGCTGTCGTCTATATCCAGCATGACGGCAAAGGCTGATGGGCGGGAAACACTGTCAGAGCCAAGGGCATTAGAAAGCAAGCTCCCCTCTTCTCCCTGCACAGCCCCAGTGAGTTAAGCTGCACCTGAGAGACAGGAGAGCAAGAGCGTTTTGCCTTTTAAGGCTGACCCTGTTGTGCCACTGCAGACGCTTTGCTTGGCTGCAGCCGGACAGCAGTGAGGCGTGGGGGACAGCACATGGCGTTAGCTGGTGGTCCCGTTCAGTGGTGCTGCTTTTGTTCCGCGTGGGTAGCTGGAAATTCCCATCAGAGGGAAAGAGGAAGCTGAGGGCCAGTGTGAAGGGGCTACATTTATCTTGCAGACTCACTACACATCTGTCAGTGACCCAACAGCTATGTAAAAATTATTTCCCATTGTGGAGACAGGTAAAAAAAATTAGACTTTATGTGCCTGGCTTACCCAAAATAATGTCTTTGGGTCCATCCACATTGCTGTAAATGACAATATTTCATTCTTTTTTATGGCTGAATAATATTCCAAAAGAATTGAAAGCTATTGGCCTAGAAATGCCACTCGCAGCCACACCCACATGACTGGCAGATTCTCAGGCGCACAAGGCTTCCTGCTCTCACCTTCTCTGCAAGGTGACAATGACCATCCTCTCCCCTTTGTGTGCCCAGAGCAAACATAACCCCACGGAAGGCCTTGTTTTTGACTTAGCTGTGGGTACTTCTTCTTTTTATTATTATTATACTTTAAGTTCTGGGGTACATGTGCAGAACGTGCAGGTTTGTGACGTAGCTATACATGTGCCATGGTGGTTTGCCGCACCCCATCAACCCATCATCTACATTAGGTGTTTTTCTAATGCTGTCTCTCCCCTACCATTTGATCCAGCAATCCCATTTCTGGCTAAACACCCAAAGGAGTATAAATGATTCTACTATAAAGACACATGCACACATATGTTTATTGTGGCACTGTTCACAATAGCAAAGACTTGGAACCAACCCAAATGCCCATCAATAAGGGACTGGATAAAGAAAATGTGGCACATATACACCACAGAATATTATGCAGCCATAAAAAGGATGAGTTCACGTTCTTTGCAGGGACATGGTTGAAGCTGGAAACCATCATTCTCAGCAAAGTAACACAGGAACAGAAAACCAAACACTGCATGTTCTCACTCATAAGTAGGAGTTGAACAATGAGAACACGTGGACACAGGGAGGGGAGCATCACACACCAGGGCTTGTTAGGGGGTGGGGGGCCAGCTATGGGTACTTTTATTCTGCCTCCAAGAGTGGGAATTCCTTAAGGGCAGAGACTCTTAGCAGCGGCCCCAATGTTCAGCACTTAGGACAGAGCCTGGGTATAGATGGGAAATAGTTTTTCCTGGATGAATAGAGGAGGGTGAAATGTGTAACCTAATCACAAAACGACAGCCCGTATCCACCGGGCACTTGTTATGGGTCAGGTGTTGTCTGTAGCTATTTACAGAATGCATTTTCTCCTCCTTCACGAAGTGGGTTGGGTTATGCTTCCTGCCCAAAGAGAGGTTAAGAAATGTGCTCACACCACACACATGCTCATCGCAGCACTAGTCACAATAGCAAGGACACGGAGTCACAATAGCAAAGGAACAAAGTCAACCTAAATGGCACCTGAGCCACAGCAAGTGCCCAGTAGATACAGGCTCTCCATTTTGAGATTAGGATTGCACATTTCGCCCCCTCCATTCATCTAGGAAACACTAACCAGTCCGTTAGTGATAAACTGGATAAAGAGAATGTGGTACATTTATATGATGGAATACTATGCAGCCATAAAAAGAACAAGATTCTGTCCTTTGCAGGGACACAGATGGAGCTGGAGGCCATTATTTTTAGCAAACTGATACAGAAATAGAAAACCAAACACTGCACATTCTCAGTGATAAGTGGGAGCTAAATGATGAGAACACATGGACAGATAGAAGGAACAGCACACACTGGGGCCCATTGGAGGGTGGAGGGTGGAGGCTGGAATTGGGGTGAGGATCAAGGAAAATAAGTAATGGGCACTAGGCGTAACACCTGGGTCATGAAATGATCTGTACAACAAACACCCATGACACAAGTGTGCCTACGTGACAAACCTGCACATGTACCCCTGAACTTAAAATAAAACTTAAAATATAAAAAAGAGCTATGTCCAGTCACATGATTAGGAGGAGGCAGGATCTGGGCTGGAACAGATGTGACTTCAGAGCTGAGCTCCTGACCACTATGCTGGGGACCCCCAGGACAGCTGCAGCCAGGGCCCACGTATTAGCCCCACAAAGACCACGACAACTCGCCCTCTGCTGAGAAAGTCAGGTAGCTGCCTCCTTTCCTCTCTGCCTTTTTTTTTCTTTTTACAGCAAACCAGGTCTGACCTGTGGCCTTCCTGGACCTTTGTCCCCATCCATCCAGGACACCGTCACTGCAGCCCAGGGAGTCAGCAGGCACCCTCTCCATGGACGGGGCATGGGAAAATCCTTCATGCTGAGCCAGAGATACAGCAGCAAAGCTAGTGTGTGCTCTGAGCCCTGGGTGGAGATGTCTGCGCTCAAAATCAAAAGCCCACACTTAGGTGTGATAGCTGTGTGGTATGGGAATTGGGAGAAGAGAAACTCACTTGAAGTTGGACCTGTGCAAATGCAAATACAGCCTCCTTCAGAACAAAACTAAGCCAAACAGCCAGGGTTCAAGAGGTATTCATGGTACAAAGAAAGGAAGGTTACAACCTGTAGGTGGGAAGGCTGCACCATGAGAGGGATGCATCAAACATCTACACAGGAAGGCGAGCGGGCTGATAGGTGAGATCATAGAAGACTCCAAAGGCTATAACATAAAACAAACCAGCAAGAAACAATACTCTATGAAATAAAATGTAACATAAAACAAATCAACAAAAATAGTCTATGAAATAAAATTAAAATGAAATTAAAAACTTATTTAAAAAATTAAAGAGACATTCAAAGGAGTTGGAATTGTCTCAATAAAAGTGAATGGGGCCCAGGCACGGTGGCTTACGCCTGTAATCCCAGCACTTTGGGAGGCCGAGGTGGGTGGATCACCTCAGGTCTGGAGTTTGAGACCAGCCTGGCCAACATGGGGAAACCCCATCTCTACAAAAAATACAAAAAGTAGCTGGGCGTGGTGGTGCCCACCTGTAATCCCAGCTGCTTGGGAGGCTGAGGCAGGAGAATCGCTTGAACCCAGGAGGCGGAGGTTGTAGTGAGCCAAGATTGTACCACTGTGCTCCAGCCTGGGCAACAGAGCAAGAATCTGTCTCAAAAAGAAAAAAAAAAAAAAAAAAAGCAAAAGGAAATTAAAACGGAGCAGGAAGGAAGGGGTGCAAATAGCCATGTAGAATTTCTAGAAATGAAAAGCATGGCCCCTGAAGTCGGTGACTCAATGGGTGGTTCGAACAGCAGATGAGACAGGTTAGAGGAGAGAATTGGTGCGGCGGGAGACGAAGCCACCCACGTTACCCCAAGTAGATCCACAGGCACATGAAGAAATAAACCGTGAAGGGCAGGCGAAAAGCAAAGAAAAAAGAGAGAATGAGAATTTCCAACGGTTGTTTGGTCGGAATTCCAGAAGGAAACACTGGAGGAGCCTGGGGCAAGCAGTGTTCACAGCAACGACGCTACATCCTGCAGGACTGAGGAAGAATGCCTGCGATTAAAACAAAATTCTGACAACATCGTTGGAGCATCTGCGTCTAGCTGTAGCTGAAGATCCAAACGCCTGGCCATGAACTGAAACGTTCTGCTGTGTGTGAAGCGGGCTGAGCTGGTCACATCACTTGTAATGGTAAGCCCTGGCCAACGGCAGCTGGCTCTGACGGGTGAGCCTGTGTCGGAAACTTTGGGAGGGTGCGGAGCTCTCTTTGGGGGGCTTCCCACTCAGCTCCTGCTAGCTGAACTTTCAATGATCAACTATGCTTTTTTTTAAACATATCTTTTGCCCAAGGTCACTCTCTGGCTTCTAGTACCCCTGTGGTTGTGCATACAGTAAGATGTGCCAGGGAGTTACTACCGCTGTGGGCAGCCCTCGGTGAGACATGACAGAGCTGTTGCATTTACTCAGTGACCCTTTTGGCCTTTCCAGGTGTGAGTTACCCAGCCAGCAGGCGCTCCGGCTCCCCTTGGCGGTGGCTGAGCTGCTAACACTCTGCTGGTTGCATTTTTCTTCCTCCCATCAGCCCCGGCTTCTCGGCTGGCGTTGTCTTCACCACCTGAATAAACTGCCTGCACTTGAATCCTTGTCTCAGGCTCCGCTTCCAAGCAGACCAAAATGAAGACAGAAGAGACGGCTCCAGGATGCTGGTGCTCGCCTTTGTCGCCTCTGCCCACGTAAGCTGCCGAATCACACAATCCGACACGTCCTAATGCTCACACACGAAGACCAAGTGGTTCTGCATTTTCCTATCCTACTTTCTTTCCTTTTTTTTTTTTTTTGGCACTGAGTTTCACTCTGCGGCCCAGGCTGGAGTGTAATGGCATGATCTCGGCTCACCGCAACCTCCACCTCCCAGGTTCAAGTGATTCTCCTGCTTCAGCCTCCCAAGTAGCTGGGATTACAGGTGTCTGCCACCATGCCTGGCTAATTTTTGTGTTTTTAGTAGAGATGGGGTTTTACCGTGTTGGCCAGGCTGGTCTCAAACTCTTGACTTCAGATGATCCACCTGCCTTGGACTCCAAAAGGGCTGAGATTACAGGCATGAGCCACTGCGCCTGGCCCCTACTTTATTTAGAGCAAACAAGGCACAGGGGAACACACAAGCCACTACCCTCATATTGGCAGGTGTGAAAATCTTTCAGATTTTGTATTTCAAAGTTCAAAATGTCACGAACAAGGTGCCAACCTTCTATACTCTAAGGGCTGAGATAAAAGACTTAACAGCGTGCAAGTTCATTGTGGCTGACGTTTCATCTTGAATTAATTTTTCTTCACAAACTAGATGGAGAAAGAAGTTAACATACAACAAGCCCCCCGAAGAGCAGACAATCAGAACGAAGGCCTCAGAACACCCTTGGCTTGCCAAGATCCATCTGCATCAGCCCTGCCGCATGATTGAGACTAACGTCTTCCACTAGCTCATTACAGAGAGGCTGGAATGCAGCGTTTCATCAGGAGAAGCCAACACATTTCCCCAAAGATGAGAAATTCTGAATGACTTAATGTAACACATGCCCAGAAATGATTTAGAGCTCTTTCCTTTCAGGAGCCGTGTCTGCAAATCAGATGAACTACATCCACAAATCCCCCTGAGTCAGTGCTAGGGGATGCCAATTACTGTCAGCTGATGAAGACAGATGGGTGACATGAGATGGGGTCTCCTGGCTGTGCCCCATGCCGGGGGGTTGCAATGCCAATCGCCCACCCTGATTCATTATCCATTCTCAGCAAATAGCTTCATGCTTTCAGCTTTCTCTCCCCCACGTTCCTCAGCTTTTTTTAATCCCAAACATAAGAGTATTACTCTGCTCTTTGTAAACCAGAAAACACCATGCTAATTTCCTGCGCTATCTGCTTTCAAAGAGAAGAACTGAAGAAGCCAGTCCTGGGCTGGATGGGGACCTGCATGCACCCCAGGTCCCTCCTGTTGGCACTGTGGGGCAAAATCAGGGAGCAGCTGTCTCCTCGTTAGGCAGGATTCCTAGAATGGCACCAAAGATGTTCTGCCCCAATTCCCAGAACGTGGATGTAGGGTGAGTGATCGCTCTCATGATTATGTTATGTTGTTACGTGACAGCTGATAGAGTGATTTTCCTGGATTATCTGGGTGAGTCCTGTGAAATCATGAGTCCTTAAAAGCAGAGCGATTTCTCTAGCTGGTGACAGAAGAGGAAGCTGGAGAGACGGGGAGCATGAGAAGGACTCCATGCATTGTTGCTAGTGTTGCAGCCGATGAGGGTCGGGTGGGGAGTGGGGAGGAACGCAGGTGGACTGAGGGGCTAAGAGAGGATTCCGGCCAATCACCAGCCAAGAACTGGCAGCCTCAGCCCTGCCACTGCAAAGATCTGGATTCCACCAACACACATGATTCTGGAAGTGGATTCTTTCTTAGAGCATGCTGGCAAGAACCTAAGCAACCCACACTGTGATTTCAGCCTTCTGATACTCTGAGCATGAATCCGGCGGAGCCCACCCGCCGCGCTGTGCACTAGCAAGTAAGTGCGCTTTGTTTTCAGCTGCTAAGAGTGCGGCAGATGATGGGCACGTCTCTGTGCTCCGAGCATCCTCACTCTAGTGCGTCGTCGACCCCACTTCTGGACGATGCCGCCACATGGATTTCACACAGCCTGCACTGCTTGCTTATAACAGCAGCCCGGCCCCGGTAGACATTTGAGTTTGCAGCCCTTGAGCTACACCGAAATCCGCACGGCGGCTGGAACTGCCCATGCCCCTAGAAGAGCGCAAGCCCCTAGACTTTGTCATCATGCCCGCGCCCCGCCTTCGCTGTGCTCTGTTCACATCACCATGCCTCTGCTTCGTAGCATTACCGTGTTCCTGCTAGCGCACGCCAGGGAAACCCAGCCCCTACTCTAACCCCTGGGCCCTGTCACCTGTCACAGCCACACGACAGCTCCTCCAGCACTGCTTAGCCCATAGTGGGGTGTGGATTTAATCTGAGCTTCCCCCCTGGACTGCCTGCCTCTTGTGGCCACAAGTCGCCAGAGGAAACTGGGTGTGAAGCAGAATGTTCTGAGTCAAGACTGTCTGCTCTGATGGAGCACCCAAGGCCCTGTGTGCTCTCACTAAAATAATGCTCACAATAGCAGCGGGCATTCCCAGGAAAAGAGCTGGCACTGGATGGCATATGCCAGCCGCTGTTTTTAGCACTCTGCATCATCAAGCTGAATTTAATTTGCAAACGGACTCTCACAGGTGTTGTTACTTTCTCGTTAAGGATTGAGACACGAGTGAGGTGTCTTGCCTGAGGTTACATAGGTTGTAAGGGACATGGCTGTGATGCCATCTGGGCCTTCTGGCTCCTAAGTCTGTCCCAATGATGACATCAGAAGCAGAAAGTCTTGCAGACAAGGCCAACACACAGATGCAGGTTGCTAAGGTCAGACGGGCACATCCTGGCTGTGTTAGGTGGATCATTCTCCCTGCTCTCTTTCCGGCATCCTGACTTCCAGCTCAGCTCTAATAGTCATTCAGTCACTCAACCAGCATTTATTCAGCACCTACTGTGTGCTGGCCCTGTGATTGTCAATGGGGACAGAGCAATAATCAGGGGGCTTGTCTTGTAGAAGCTTATATCCTATGGAGGAGAAACATGCTTTGTGTGGTAGGAAGTGGGGCTGAATCAGACCCATTCGCTGTGAGTGAAGGCACTGATGACAAGAGGGTATCATAACTGGGTATGAAAATGGGAAGGAGCCGTGCTCAGTGGTGAGGGTGGTGTGTCCCAGGCAAAAGCAACCGCCATGGCAAAACCCCTAAAGAAGTGCGAAGGGAGTGTGTGCCGCATGTGGGGTGAGAGAGACGGAGGGCTGCGGAAGAGGAAGTCAGAGGTGTAGCCAGGGGCTGCGGCACGTGCAACGTCAAGGAATGCAGTCTCTTTCTAAGTGCGCTGGCAAGTCATCGGAGCATTTTAAACCAGTGTGGCATGATGTGATTTATGGCTCTTTAAAATTATACTTTAAGTTCTGGGGTACATGTGCAGAGCATGCAGGTTTGTTGCACAATAATACACATGCTGTGGGGGTTTGCCGTATCCATCACCCCGTCATCTACATTGGGTATTTCTCCTAATGCTACCCCTCCCGTACCCCCAGTTTTAAAGGCGTACTCTGCTCTTGAGAGGAGCAGGGAGTGCAGGGGTGAGAACGGCAGCCAGGAGACCTGGCGAGGAGGCTGGTGACGGTCTGTGTTGCTCAAAAGCTCCGTGGGCGAGGTGAGCACTTTGCCTGCAATGACTTGGCCTCCACGGTGCGATGTGGTTCTGCCGACCTGCCCCGTCTCTCCCTCACTGGGCCCCTCTGCTGAGGCAGGCAACGGTGCGATGTGGTTCTGCCGACCTGCCCCGTCTCTCCCTCACTGGGCCCCTCTGCTGAGGCAGGCACAGTGGCTGACCCCGCTCACTCTCAGCCTCTGGTATTTGACCCCCTACCTGTTTGGGGGTCCGCAGCAGCTCCTCAGCGGTGGCCACAGCTGTTATGGCCTTGCTGTTTTCTGCATTGGGGTAAAGGGCGACAGACAGCCCCGCCACGAGCTGGATGGCCAAGTCTGTCACCGACACTTTGTCATCTAGCACGGTTATTGTCTTCTCTGCCAGGATGGAGTCCGACAGTGGGGACAGCACCTGTGGGATTGGCAGGACACAGGGGAATCTATCACACGTTTCCAGAGCTCAGCCCCCTTCCCAGAAATATTTCTTCCATCCCAACAGGCCTGAGGTCCAGAATACAGGGCAAAGGAGTTACATACCTACTTCTACACTGGCCCATCCCATGCCTTTGTGAGAATCAAATAAAGTCACCCCTTCCCCAAGACACCTTAATTCTTTTTGTTGAAAAATTGGAATATATATTGAAATCCATTCTGTCTTTAAAAGGGAACAATCTATCCTATTTAGATGAAGCATGCTTGTACAGTGCACAACCTGGTTAACTGTACATGATGATCCTGTTGAACAGTCTCATGAAGAGTTGAATTATAAATTTATAAAAGTGAATTATAAATAGTTCACTCCTCCCACCACCACCACAATGTATCCTCTGCGGAAACACTGCTTTCTGCCTCATCTTGTAAGCCAAATGTTGGGCTTGAGATGTCCAGGGGAAATGATAGAAATGTGCTAAACATTTCCACATATGGTATAGGGATCCTGACTGACATTCCAGAAAGGTGGATTCAGAAGGGTGGGACTTGAGGGGCTGAGGAAAAGGCTGTCCATGTCCCATCATTTGTCCTTAACATTTACCATTTTACACAATTCCTCAAGTACACAAGGGAGAGTTGGATTTCAAAGCGAGCTTGTTGGATAAGTAAATGGTAGGAAGGCAGAGTGACTGAAGGACGGGAGGAATGAGAGGACGAATCCGTGCTTTTTCCCTGGGCTGCTGGGAGAAGCGTGGCACAGGGCAGAGGACGGCTAGTTCTAAGAAGGACAGGGGGAATACGTCAGGTAAGCGTGTGCCAAGTAGGAGAAGCAGAGGTGGGATGGGGGTGCTGGCAGGTGGTGGGAATGGAGGATGCAGCCGTTGGGAATGAGGCCACACGGGGAGCTATGAGAGGGCAGCTGCCACCTTCTCCATTCTGTCTGGAAGGAGACTGGATACTAGATCCATCCTGGACCCATCTTCCTGTGTCCCCACAATACCATCTGGAGCCATCACGGGGTTGAGGAATCGGCCGCAGTGACCTGCCCACCCTTTGAGTCTCCCTTAACACCGCACTCATGCCCAGTGCTGGGGACACGGAGACGCCAGCTCCCTACCTGGATGGTCGTCATCCCGACCTCTCGCCCCACCAGGACCTGGCTGTCCTGCAGGGTGGCCACGTGAGGCTCCTCCAGCTTCATGAAATCTGCCACCAGGTGAGTGATGTCAAACTGCCAGTCGGGACTGAGCAGGTGGCTGGGTTGGCCCCATGGGCCGGCACCCTCGGACACAAACTGGGTGAGGACCCGCACGGTGGCGTGCTGGTACTGCAGCGCGCAGCCCCGGCCCCGCCGCTCCTCCTCGTCCTCATCCTCGCTCTCACGAGTGGGCCTTGTGGGAAGGGACACAGAGCTCTGAGATCCAGGGAGAGGAGTCCCAGATGTTCTAGAGACAGGCAGGCGCCCTCCTCAACCTCAAGGAGACTACATTGAAGACGCGAGCCCCAGGACCACTCGGGGAGCACCAGGCCTCTCTCTAGGCAGCACTAAGGGATGGGCATCTCTTTCTCAAATACATTCACAGATAAATAAAAGACAAGGACTAATATGTACTAAACCTGCACTGTCTCATAAGTAGCCACTGGCCATATGTGGCTATTTTAATTTTTGTTAATTAATATTATTATATTTTTAGAGACAGGGTCTTGCTCTGTTGTCCAGGCTAAAGGGCAATGATCCATCCTAGCTCAATGCAGCCTTGAACTCCTGGGTTTAGGTGATCCCCCTGCTTCAGCCTCCTGAGTAGCTGGGACTATAGGCATGCACCATCATGCTTGGCTAATTTAAAAAACAAAATTCTGTAAAGATGGGGTCTTGCTATGTTGCCCAGGCTGGTCTTGAACTCAAGTGATTCTCCCACCTTGGCTTCCCAAAGTGCTGAGATTACAGGCATGAGCTACCACACCCAGCCCTAAATGTTAATTTAAATAAATAAAAATTAAACAAAAAAAAATTGAACTTCTCCGCTACACTGGCACAGTCTAGCCACTCCAGAGCTACCTGTGCTAGTGACCACCATATTGGACAGAGTGGTTCTAGAACATTCCACTATAGTAGAAAGTCCTACTGGACAGAGCTGTCTTACACACCTGAGATGCAGCAGGTCCCATTCTATGCTTCCACATGTATGAACTCTTGGAGCCTCATAATGCTATGAGGCAAATTCCTAACTATTTTCACGACCATACAAAGAAACTAAGGCACAGAGAAGTTATGTAGCTTGCCCACAAAGCTAATTAGTGGCAGAGATTGGATTGGAGCCCCGGGAGTCTCAGTTCCTCCCCCTCGGGATGTGGAACAAACTTATTGTCTTGGGTACTCATGACCACAAACTGATCTGAAGTACGGGCTAGATTAATGGCTGTCCTTTCCCATTGAGCCAAGTGCCTTCAGCTTCTTACGGAGATGGATTCCGCATCTCACTGGCCTGCTTACTCTTCTTGAGAAGCTCCCCCTTAAGAGAAAGGCCCTGTTCCCTGGGGGACTGTCAGGAAAAGAGCCTGATGGTGGGGGTGTAACACTCCAGGCGGGAAGCTGGGAACTCAGCAACACCTTTGCTTAGCTAACATCTGCTAATCCGGGGGTCACAGAGCTGAGTAAACAAGACCTCATACTCTTACACATGACAGACAGACAGTCCGGAATCCCAGATAACAAATTAGAGGCTTTTGGCTACCAGTGAGCCTGGGGTCCATTAGAAATGGGCCGGGCGCGGTGGCTCACGCCTGTAACCCCAGCACTTTGGGAGGCCGAGGCGGGTGGATCACGAGGTCAAGAGATCGAGACCATCCTGGTCAACATGGTGAAACCCCGTCTCTACTAAAAATACAAAAAATTAGCTGGGCATGGTGGCGTGTGACTGTAATCCCAGCTACTCAGGAGGCTGAGGCAGGAAAATTGCCTGAACCCAGGAGGCGGAGGTTGCGGTGAGCCGAGATCGCACCATTGCACTCCAGCCTGGGTAACAAGAGCGAAACTCTGTCTCAAAAAAAAAAAAAAAAAA
>NW_022436942.1:86750152-86758190 GCF_009761245.1 Sapajus apella | reverse complement strand
GGAGGGGGGGTTGCGGTTACGCGCGAACGCCCCATTTCCTCCCCACCCTGGTAAAAAAAAGCGAACCCCTTTCTAAAAAAAAAAAAAAAAAAAAAAAAAAAGAAATGCAATTAAATTTTATTCCATAATTTGATCTGCACAAAGCAATTCAAGCTTAGACATATGCATAAAGCTCAGAGGACTTTGGCGTTTTTCTTGGAGAAAAATAAAAGAAACTTCAAATTGCTTGGTAACAAAGATGCTAAAAAAATGTATTAAACTCCATCGTGTCATTTTGGGAGAGCCACTTTCAAGAGACGGCCTCATGTAGGCCACGGTGCAGATCGCAAACAGCCTGGGTTCCCACAGATCCGCTGTTGAGCAGTTTTTGGGCCTGGCTGGGTTATCGGGGGCCTTGTGGAGATGCAACTGCTGAGATAATACCAGCACCTCTTAAGCACTGGGTCCTTTAGTGTTAAGGTCAGTAAATACAGTTGCTGTTTCGGCTCTAGGGTGCCTCCCCATCCCAAGCTCACCTCTTACTGGTCACAATGGGGACCCTCCAGCCCTTGATCTGGCTGAGCTCTGTGTCAGAGACCTCGATCTGCAGCGGCAGCCGGGGCACCCACACGGTGACATGCAGGGGGGCGCTCAGGTACTGGTATGTGAAGTTCACCACCGCTTCCGTCTTGCCTTTGATCTCTTTACCATTGACGAAGATGTAGTCACAGCGGTCAGACACCTGTACAGACAGGGGGAGAGAGGATGGGGGAGACGTTCACGGACTCTGGAGACCATCCTTTTTTTGTTTTTCCTGTTCTCTTGCAAAGCACAAGTGCTTACTTCGGGTTTCTCCTAATGCAGAGCCTGAGACAAGGACTTGGTGCGCTCAGTTTAATTCGGAGGCGACCCCAGGGAGCATGGGTGAAGGAGCAGACGAGGGAGACAGAGAAAGAAGAAAAGCCAATAGGAAGGTGCCTTTCTGAGGCTGCCACAGGGACCGCACAGGGACCGCGGGCTCAGTTTTCAGAAACTTCATGAAAAGTATCTAGAATTATCCACCTGAGGGGCAAGAGGTGGGAATATTTTTTAGCTGCCATCTCTTTCTGCCCCTGCCTGGGACACATACAGCAGACTGAGGTGAGACTGAAATCAAAAAGCGAGCATGAACTTGCACAGAACTGCCGCTGTAGCTGAAATCTGGGCGGGCTGCGTCATTTGATGTGAGCACCAGAGGTGTTCGCGCCCTGGGCAGGTGTGTCTTTTCAGAAAGTAACTGCACCCAGAACCCACCCCTTCCAGCCTCCAAGGATGCAAAGGCCTGGAGTGCTTTCCTCCCAGCGTGGTTCTCACCAACTCCGAGGTCTCTCCCCTCCATGCACATGCGGGCCGGACGCAGGTTCTTTATGGCCTCCAGGCTTTGGCAAGGCCAGTCCCTTTTCCTGGAAGCACCCTCCCATCCCTATGTGCCCCCAGCTCAGGGGTTCCTGGGACACATCTTCTATGAACCCATGGTATTGTTTATATAATGCGTGTTCACCGCGTGAATAGCAGATCACATACGGGACTACCAACCTGTGTTCCCTCTCGCCATGTGCCTCCCTTTCCTTTTCCCCTTCCTGGCAGTTTGCTCTCTCAGGAAAGGGAGGAGAAAGAGAAGAAACAAAAAATAAAAACACAGACAAAAAAATAAAGTTTGCAAGCATCTGGCTTTTGTGTTCCAAGGTTATTCATTCAAATATGACTCGCTCTGCAGCCCAGTGGCCCTTCCCAGTGCAGCGAGGAAGCAGCAGAATGATGCCTATGGTCTCAAGCAGGCAGGAAGGGTCAGTGTGGACAACAATGAGGGCCACTGAGAAGGTAACCTGTGTGCACTGTGACGGGTAAAGGATGCCCCTAGCAACTGCAAACACAAGACTGTAAGACAGCTCCCTTCCCCAAGGCTTTGGCAATAGTTAAGTCCCCTGGAAATTAGTTTCTGCCACGCTGATGAATCGAAAACTGAAAATAGAAACAAAGTTGGGTTACAGAGAAACAATATGACCCATCTTGAATGGCCAAGTTTATCAGATGTGATTTAAATGGGTCCCTTGTGTCCATATCACCTCTTAAACTAAGAAGTCCTTGAAGGCAAAAAGTACCTCTTGTTCATTTTTCACCTCTGGGTTCCTTACCCCAGCTGCTTATGAAGCAGGAGCTCAGTGAAATGGATATTGCATGGATGAATGGATGCATGAGGAGATGGACAGACAGATGAACAGATGGATGACTGCACACATTGATGCACAGGCAGATGGACAGATGGAGAAATGGATGAATGAATGGGTGGATGGACAGGTGAATGGGTGGTGGACACATGGGTGGATAGATGGATAGACAGGTGAACTGATGGATGGATGCACATGCTGATGGACAGACAGATGGACAGATGGAGAAATGGATGAATGGGTGGTGGACACATGGGTGGATAGATGGATAGACAGGTGAACTGATGGATGGATGCACACATTGATGGACAGACACATGAATGGACGGATAGACAGGTGAATGGCTGGTGGATAAACGGGTGAATCTGTCAATAGACTGAAAGATAAACAGATGGATAGATGCACACATCAATGGACAGAAAGAAGGGTAGATGGATGGATGGACAGGTGAATGGCTGGTGGATAAATGGGTGAATAGGTGGATAGATGGATAGACAGATGAACTAATGGATAGATGCACACATTGATGGACAGACACATGAATGGATGGATAGAAAGGTGAATTGCTGGTGTATAAATGGGTGAATTTTTCAATAGACTGAAAGATAAACAGATGGATAGATGTACCCATCAATGGACAGAAAGAAGGATAGATGGATGGATGGACTGGTGGATGAATGGCTGGTGGATAAATGGGTAGACAGCTGGACAGATGGACAGACAGGTGAACAGAGAGATGGATACACACATTGACAGGTGGTTGGATGGATAGACGAATGGCTGGTGGATAAATGGGCGAATAGGTGGATAGATGGATAAACAGATGGATGAATGCATACATTGATGGACAGACACATGAATGGATGGACGGACAGGTGAATGGGTGGTGGATAAATGGGTGAATAGGTCAATAGACTGATAGATGAACAGATGGACAGATGCACACACTGACGCACAGACAGATGGACAGAGGGATGGATGAGCAGGGCCTGTCCTTCATGGGATGTCATCAAAGATCTTGGGGTTGATGGGAGATGCAGTGAGAGACTGAGATGAAATGGAGCCAAAAGCCACAAAAACACAAGAAGTTAATTCAAAAGTTTCTAGAAAGTTCTCAGGCAGTGTTTCCTAACATTTCTTGGGTCATTCACTCTTTTGAGAATACATATAAAGCTAATTATTGCTAGAGAAATGCACATACATACAGTTTAGCGGAACATTTCAGAGTGAATGAAATCACTCAGAAGCCCCTCACACAGCACTTAGCATACTAAGCTATAATTGCTGATTTGCTTATCGGTCTCCTGTCTATATCATGTATTTTGGAAAGAACAGAGTCCCCTTCTGGGGGTCTGTGGCCTCAGCCAAATAACATCCAGTGCTGAGCAAAGAACTCTTGTAATCTGATCACCCTCTCTTCCCCCAGCTTCCGGGAACCATGGATGGCTACTCTGGGCTCAATTTTCATCTTCAACGTGCACTTCTGTTTGGAGAGGCAGCTGGTGAGGGCTGGGCTGAGAGAATTTCCTCCATCTGCTGGGGACCAGTGGCAGGGAGCAGTTGGGAAGGGAACACATGGATGGATCTTCTCATTCATGGTCAAGAGTGGTTTAAAAATGTTTACACGCTGATTAAAGATGGAAGACAATTTTAGTTGCTGTCCCAGGCTTGTCATCAGCAGGTGAACACTGCCCTGGATCTGGGAAGGCATTAGCATAACAGCCGAGCAAGAGTTATATCAGTAATCACTTCTTTAATCAATGTTGTAATTTACAGACCATTGACTTTTCTCATTTATTACCTTTCTGAGCTCTGGTGGGAGGAAACCTGGCCGCTCCCGAATATATAAATAATTAAGAGCAATGCCAAGGGTATGAAGTTGCCATGCATGATAGAGCTGTCACTGCTATTCCTGAAGGTGTCATAAACGCCTGGGGACATCTCAGGATGCATTAATCATCTCCTAAGTGGCTAGCGGTGAGAACAGAGCCACCGTATTAAAGAATGAGCCTGCTCATCTACCAAAAGGAACCGAAGCCCCACAGGAGTCTTTGTAGTCCCTCGGCTTTGTTTCTCAGCCTGCTTTCCAACCTTCTTTGTGGAGGAGCTGCCTGTTGAGAAAACTGCCCACTGGACTGCACTCACTCTGACATTTAAACTATGCGGGCAGAAAGCATGAGCCAAGGCCCAGGTATCAGTGTCTGTCTGTAAGGACGCGGGGGCGGCGGGGTCATGTGGGGCCTGGTGGAGCCACATACGGTCAGTGGCCATATTCTGTTATCACTCACCTTCCTAATGGCACCTTCCTGAGACCACACCTGCCTCCTGAGGAGAGCCTCGGGGTCACTTTCCAAGGGGAAGGCAGAGGCATCTGCCGGTCAGCCATGGATGTCTCGTGGAAGCCTTGCCTGAATTGTATTCTAGCCAAGCTGCTTCTCAGACTTGAGTGAGCCTCAGGGAGGGCCTGTTGGCACAGACTGCTGAGTGTCCATCTCAGATTCGGCAGGTCTAGGGTGGTGACCCACACGGGCATTTGTAACCAACGCCCATGGATGCCGCTGCTCTGGGTGCCACTTTGAGACTCACTCCTTGTGGGTCTCTACATCCCACTCACGATGGGAATCATTTAGTTATGATGCTCGAAAGCGCATCTCTGTGCTGACATCTCCTAAACTCCTGCCTCTGGACATCCACCTGCTTCTTCCACGTCTCCCCTTGGGTCTCTAATTAGCATCTCAAGCTCAACGTGTTCAAAAATCAAACTCCTAGTATAGTTTTTGTGCATCTCAGGGCACTGAGGTTGTGCTGGAATGAAGTTCAGATACAGGAAAATCAAAGGTGCTTTTCCCGTACACCCACGCTTGTGGACCTGACCGTTAATATGAACGAAATGCGAGTACACAGTAACCATCCCTGCTGCACATTTGCAAGGTGCTTTCAGGTCGTTTTCTTTCTTTCTTTTTTGAGCTCAGGTGTTTTATTGATTAATAGTAAACTGTACATTTTAAAACTGCTGAGAGAAAGTTTCAAACGTTCTCACCACAAAAAGTTAAGTATGTGAGATGACGAATATGCTTAGCTTGACTTAATCATTGTATAAGAATACACCGTATTCATATATCACTTTGTACTGCATAAATATATACAATTACAATCTGTCAATTTACAATATAATAAAAAAATAAAAAAGAAAACAGCAAAGAAGCCCAAGCGTGGTGGCTCACACCTATAATCCCAGCCCTTTGGGAGGTTGAGGCGGGCGGATCACCTGAGGTCAGGAGATTGAGACCAGCCTGACCAATATGGTGAAACCCTGTCTCTACTAAAAATACACAAAAAAACCTAGCTGAGCATGGTGGTGGGTGCCTATAATTTCAGCTACTAGGGAGGCTGAGGCAGGAGAATCGCTTGAACCTGGGAGGCGGAGGTTACAGTGAGCTGAGGTTACAGTGAGCTGAGATCGCACCATTGCACTCCAGCAAAAAACCAACGAACCAACAAACAAAGAAACAGAAAAGAAACCCAATGTTTAAAAACAACTTGTAAGGCTTTATTTTTACCATAAAATCAGTTTGCTTCCTAGGCCACCGGTTTCTTCTGGTTACCACTTGGGTGATTTGCCTTTTTCCCTCTTTTACTTTAAAGAGCCTTTCTGGAGCCTTCTGTATCCTGGCCGTTTCAGATGCTTTGTAAAAACAAACACTTATAATGGTTTTCTTTCATAACGTTTTCTCCGGAATTCATTGTTCTTTTGCTGGAAATTTTAGCACATTTGTGCGAGTTACCATGGACATTTTACTTGGATTTATTTCTACCACATTATTTGTGCCACCTATTTGTCCATTCTGTTTTCTTTTTGCTTATTTGTATCTCATTTTTGGCCTTCTTTGCCCACTGTTTTCATACTCAGTTTTTCTAGAGCCATGGACAGCAGTTATGATCCCATTTTGTAGATGAGAAAACTGAGGCCCACCGTGGTTGCCGCTCATCCCAGCTGGAGAGTTAGAGTGAGAACTGCCTATGAGAGTCAGTTCAGGACTTGGATGGGCTGTCTCGGCCACGCTGTTTATACTGGGATTATGGCCTTGGCTGAAGTCATCCTTCTTGCCATGTGCCTATTTGAGTCACTTGCATTCCTGTGGGCAGGTGGGCAGGGGAAAGGCAGGTGCTGAGAGAGGCCACTGGCCAGCAACTGTGGCATGCCTGTGGCAAGGGACCAGTGGCAGTCGGAACCTCTCCTCAAGTGGCTCTGCCGGCACTTCCTCATCCCCTCCCCCAGGGGCCACTCGGAAAGGCTGTCTCGGTTTCCAAGTCCAGGCAGGGAACAGATGGTCCACACAAACCTGAACTTGAGGACTGCGGATCGCAGTGGGGGGGGAGGGTTAAGGGAAAACAGCGTGGCGGGGAAAGCATGCCAGGGCTCGGAGGCAGGCGGTGGGTTGCTCTGCATCCTCCAGAATTCACGTCTGCCTGGAGCCTCACACTGCGAGCTTGTTTGGAAACACGGGCTTGCAGATGTAATTACTTAGGGGTCGAGATAAGAACATACTAGCTTGGGGCAGGCCCTAAGTCCAATGACTGGTATCCCCAGGAGGAGAGGAGAGACACAGAGACACACACAGAGAAGGTGATGTGAAGACGGAGGCAGAGACGGCAAGAATGCGCCTTGAGGCCGAGGGAGGCTGGAAACCACCAGGAGCTGGCAGGGGCAGGAAGCGTCGTCCCCTAAAGCCTTCAGAGCATTGCAGCCCTGCCCACACCTTGACTTTAAGCCCTGGCCTCCAGAGCCGTGGAATAATGCATTTCTGCTGCTTTAAGACACAGTTTATGTTAATTTGTGACAGCAACCCCAGACACGGGTACAAAGGCTCCCAGAAGTGGTCACCACCTGGAAGGCAAAGTGAGCGCATCTACGGATCTGGCGTGGACACACTGTCTCCGAGAAGAGGCCGCCGGTGGAGCCGGGAGCTTGCGTTCAACCCACAGCCTTGCATTGAGGGGCCAAGGGACCAACTCTCCTGAGCTCCCTCCTCTCTCACCCTCCGGTTTCACTGGAGCCTCCCATTGCCCAAGCCCAGTGAGAAGTGGGGGGAGGCCGAGCTTGTTAGAGCCATCCACACAGTGTAGCCTCCCAGGGCCACGGGTGGGGTGGGAGAGGGACGAAGGGATCTGGAGGGACAAATACAAATCCCCAGATCAGGGGCCTCTTCTCAACAGCTCTGAATCTAGGGTGATTGCGGGAAAATGTCTAAATAATATCTCCGTTTCAACTCTGGAAAAATCCTTGAATGAGGTATAAGGTCCTCCCCGATGTGCTGGTTATCTTCCCTGTGCATCTTCTGTGGGTCTCACCTTGTCCACTCCACTCAGCTGCTGGCCTCCCTGCTGGTTCCTGGACACGCCAGGTGCACACCTGCCACAGGGCCTTTGCATGTGCTGCTCTGCCTGATGGCCCCTCCTCGACTTGTCTGCCTGATTTGCTCTTCATATCCTTCAGCTCTTTAATCCAGTAGATCTCAGCCTGGGGCAATTTCGTCCCCCAGAGGGCACTTGAGCATCTCTGGACATCTTGGTTGTTACAAATGGGAGGCTATATTGTAACCAGTATCTAGGCGACAGAGGCCAGGCATGCTGCTCAACAGCCTACAGTGCTCCTCAATGAGGAATTAACCCACCCCGGATGTCACCAGCACCGAGGCTGAGAATCCCTGCCTTCTCAAATGTTAACTTCTCAAAGATTCTTTCTCTGACATTTCTTCTTTTTTTTTTTTTTTTTTTTTGAGCCTCGCTCTGTCTCCCAGGTCCGAGTGCAATGGTGCCATCTTGGCTCACTGCAACCTCCACCTCCTGGG
>NW_022436942.1:86676720-86749752 GCF_009761245.1 Sapajus apella | reverse complement strand
AACTTCTCAAAGATTCTTTCTCTGACATTTCTTCTTTTTTTTTTTTTGTGAGATAGAGCCTCGCTCTGTCACCCAGGTTGGAGTGCAATGGTGCCATCTTGGCTCACTGCAACCTCCACCTCCTGGGTTTAAATGATTCCCCTGCCTCAGCCTCCCGAGTAGGTGGGACTACAGGCATGTGCTATGACACCTGGCTAGTTTTTGTACTTTTTAAGTAGAGATGAGGTTTCATCATGTTGGCCACGGTGGTCTCAAACTTCTGGCCTCAAGTAATTCACCCACCTCGGCCTCCCAAAGTGCTGGGATTACAGGTGTGAGCCATCATGCCCAGCCTGACATTCCCATTTTAAATGGCAACTCCCCTGCCCCTCCCTTCCCTCCTCCTTGCTTCCTCTCTCTAGATCGCTTGCTTTGGTGATGATGTGCCCTCCCTCATGAGAACCTAAACTCTAGGATGGCAGAGATTGTTGTCTGTTGTGTTTACTCTTGAATCCCTAGGGCCTAGCACCTGACACACAGTGGATGCTCCATAAATACACGAGTTTGTATCTTTTGTAAGGACATGGATGAACCTGGAAACCATCATTCTCAGCAAACTGACACAAGAACAGAAAATCAAACACCACGTGTTCTCACTCATAGATGGGTGAACAATGAGAACACTTGGACACGAGGGGAGCATCACACACTGGGGTCCTTTGGGAGGGTCACGGGAGGGATAATGGGAGGGAGGGTGGGGGAGGGATAACGCAGGGAGAAATGTCAGGTATAGGTGATGGGGGGATGGTGGCAACAAACCACCTTGCCATGAATGTACCTGTGCAACAATCTTGCATGATATGCACATGTACCCCAAGAGCTAAAGTACAATAAAAAAAAGAATGAATGAATGAATGAATCAGAGCTTGCAAACCGGTAGTCCTCCATCACATCTGGCCTTCACAGCGTTGTCCTTTCCACAGAGGCAGGGTCTTGCTTGCTGTCCAGGCTGCAGTGCACTGGTGCAACCATAGCTCACTACAACTTCAAACTCCCAGGCTCAAGCAAGCCTCTTTTCTCAGCCTCTTGAGTAGCTGGGACTGCAGGCACACACTACCATGCCCAGCTAATTAAAAAACATATTTTTTTAGAGATGGGTCTTGCCATGTTTCCAGGT
Organism: Sapajus apella; assembly: GCF_009761245.1. NCBI lineage: Eukaryota > Metazoa > Chordata > Mammalia > Primates > Cebidae > Sapajus > Sapajus apella. The sequence goes on along the minus strand of NW_022436942.1, from coordinate 86,748,596 downwards.
TGTTCTCCAACTAATGGGCTTAAGCAATTCTTCCTCCTTTGCCTCCCAAATCTATGGAGAATTAAATGGCTGGAGCTGGTCTCAGCATCACCTGGGTAGAATGTTGCCAAAGTAGCCACCAGGCGTGGCCTTGGCAAGAAAGGTGCTCAGGGGACACTCAGGGGTACCTGCTCACCCTGTGCCCCCAACACTACACATCTATCACATCTACACACACGCACATGCACACACACATGCACACACAGGAAGAGATGGACTTTTATCAGTGACTGCTCACTTTATAACAACAGCAAACATTCAGTGACTGCGATCCGGGCACCATCCTGCGAGGCTTACCTGGGTCATCTCTCTGAGTCCTCACCATAAACATATGAGGGCACTACTATTTTTTTTTCCTCCCTCATGTTTATTTGTACAAATAGCACAGGAGGACCCCAGCCCCATGCAGATGGCAGCCCCGGGGGGTCGCACCAGTCCTTCTGTCCTCACGTTGGCAGACAGAGACATCTACTCTGAAGCCTTTGTAGGGGCCTGGGCACCTTTGGGAGCCTGAGCTGGAACTGAAGCTGGAGGTGCAGCCTGGGCCTTGTTTTGATCCTCGGACTTGGCCTTGACTTTTGGCTGGCAGGGCCTGAGCCCCTTGGCAATGCATGCACGAGCACGCTTCCCAAGCTTGGGGTGGGCAATGTAAGAAAGCCGATTGAGCTTGCGGCTGACACCCCACTTTGGGATCTTGGGCTTAACCTCCTTGGGCTTTACGAGAGCCTTGATGGCCTCGGCACGTGCACTCATGGCCTTGGCATTGTTGGCCTGCATCTTCTTTAGGCCCTTCTTGTTGTGCTTCTTGGCAAAGCGCATGTTCCTCAGGAACTTGGGGTCCACCCCCTTAAGAGATTCGTATCTTTGTGATCGGGGTTTCTTGATACCATTTCTGTGCCATTTTCGGGACTGGTAGTATGTTGTGTGGTTCTTGGACTTGGCCATGTCTGCACCTAAGCCGCGGCTCCCGAAGCGCCTAGGACCGGAAGACGGCACTATTTTTATCATATCCATATTGCAAATGAGAAAACCAAGGCACGGACAGGTGATGTAACCTGCCCAAGATCACACAGCTGGTGATTGTAAGTCGGGATTTAAACACAGCCGGCCAACCCTGGAGCTTTGCTCTCAGCCACGATGCTGAACTGGTTCTTCACTCAGGGAGTCCCGCGTTCTCCTCCATCACGGACGCAGTCTGTTTCCTCTCCCCGTTGGTGCTGGACTTGAGTTTGGCTGGGAAAACGTGAGCAGGAGTGACAGCCATGCTTGGGTCACTCCAAGCTTAGACTCGGAAATGTGTACTTCTGCTAGTCTCTGGAATTTTATCGTTAGAGGAACTTTCTCCAAAGTAGCTATTAATACATCTCTCAGCGTGGGCCCCAGAATGGGACACAAGGAACAGGGAGCTGACCATAGCCCCACGGCTGAAGAGGCCAAACCCAGCAGAGCTCACGCCTCAGGCTGAGCTGCCCACCAGAGCCCCCTTACCTGCAAATCCATAAGCTAGAAGAAATCACAATCATCTTAAACAACTGAATGCTGGGGTCATCTGTTACACAGAGTTGCTGACGGAGCCATTCTGCTAAGAGATGGGATGTGGACGGTCCTGACTCTAACTCTCAAGGGCTTTTGTGCTGCTTCCCTCTCTTCCTTACCTCCCATTCACCTTTCCATCGTATTCCATTTTCTCTCCTCTTTAGGCGGAGGACACTGGCAAAACTGCGAAGAAAGCAGGGATTGGCAGAGCCCTGGTCCGGATTTAGGAGGCTTCCCAGGATGTGGGAAGGCTCCTGTCAGAGCTTCTTGTCCTGAAGGGGCCACCGTTTCGGGACACTGACGAGGACCTGACTTTGGGACACTAGTTTAGAATCCCCTTCCTCTCCCTGCCTGCACCTGTTCTCAGCCCAGGGGACTTCTGGCTGATCTGGCCTCTTCTGTCCAGTGCGCCCTTCCCCCGCAGCGGCCAGAGCTGCAGTGTTACATTTTAAGGAGGTCTCTGGTGCAATTTCAGCAGTTCTCTCATTACGAAAGCGCATTATAGCTACTTCTTTGACATCTCTGGAAGAGCAGGAAAAAGATGGTGGCAGAGAAAAGTCAGGGCTAAGCAATATTTCTGAGACTACATCTACCCTCTCCCCTCCCTTTTGTATCTCGCCCTTTGAAACGATGGCCAAACGGAATTCAAACGGCCAGGCAGAAATTTGTTCTGTGATAAATCACTCTCTATCCAGCTGACAGTGCACGGCGCTGCAAGACTTTGACCGTCTCCTGTTGCTCTTGGCTTGGGGCTACTGTCCACGCAGGGGCCGGCAGTGCTGATGGGCTGCCTGGCCTGGCTTGGGGAGGAGGAGGGGGAGATGGCTGGCTGCCCGCTCCACTTGGGCTGAGGAAGCAGGCAGGATTGTGGGTCAGGGCAGCGGGGCCCGGAGAAAGGCACGCCTCCCTGTAGGATCCAAATGTTGTAGAAGCACAGGCTTGCACCTGTGTTGTGCTCGAGTCCTCGCGGCTCTAAGATTCATTTTCTTCACCTATGAAACAAAGATTTTTTCAACTAACACTTTCCATGCCCCTACTATGGGCGAGGTGTTTCTAGACATGGAGATAGACACGGACATGAGTGAGAGACCAGAATTTCATTTAGGGAGTGGGAATAGATGATAAGAAGCAAACAAGGAAATCATCGTGAGTGATAAATGCTACAATAAAAATAAAATAAGAAAACATGACAGCATGGTGCAGAGACCTCGCGTGAGGTGACGTTTGGGCTGGAGATATGGGGGACGAGGTTTCTAAGAAGAGATTCGGTAAGAGGCACCATATTTATTAAGTGTCTGCTGTATGAAGTTTCTGTTCATTGATTTATTTATTTTTATTTTTTTTTTGAGATGGAGTCTCGCTCTGTCACCCAGGCTGGAGTGCAGTGGTGTGATCTCGGCTCACTGCAACCTCTGCCTCCCGGGTTCAAGTGATTCTCCTGTCTCAGCATCCTGAGTAGTTGGGATTACAGGTGGCCACCACCACACCCAGCTAATTTTTGTATTTTTAGTAGAGACAGGGTTTCACCATGTTGGCCAGGCTGGTCTCGAACTCCTGACTTCAGGTGATCCACCTGCCACAGCCTCCCAAAGCGCTGGGATTACAGGCGTGAGCCACCGTGCCTAGCCTAGGAAGTTTCTGTTCTAAAAGTTTATATGTGTGGATTCCTTTCATCTTCACACAAACCATTTTACAGGTGAGGGGGCCAAAGAACAGAGAAGTAAAATAACTGGTCCAAGGTCTCACAGTGACCAGGAGTTGGAGCTGGATTTGAAAGCAACCATCTATGTCCAGAAAAGCCTCACTTAGCCTCTCACTTACCCTGTACGAGGGCCTGGAGGTAGGAATAACTGTGGCCTGTTCTAGAAACAGAAAGAAGGTTGGCAGTACAAGGTCAGAGAAGTAGGCGGAGCGTGTCATGCAGGAAGAGAAACAGCGGGATAGGTTTATCAGGAGAATTAAATAAGAAAACCTACAAGTAGGGGAATTAGCCCAGTGCCAGTAAATAGCAGGGACACACTGAAAGACTGTGGCCAGGCAGAACACTAGGGCCTGGGAGATGGGGCTCTGTAGAGGGCTGGGCAGACAGAACGTATAGGACCCAGAAGGGTGTTTACAAGGGGGCTGGAAGAGGAGAATGGGGAGAGCCTTCCAGGATGTCAGCCTTAATCAGATCTGACCGCACCACACATGCGGTTTCTCCCTGCAGCTCCTGCCCGGGTCACCCTCTGCACCATCTGCCTTCTTTCTCCTTAATAGGCACTTGAGATCCTCAAGCCGTAAAACACAGAGGTAAGAGGCACCACATCCCAGCACTTTGGGAGGCCGAGGCAGGTAAGACGCACGGGGAGGACTGCCGTTTGAAGAGGGAGGCAGAGGATGCGGTGATGCATCTACAAACAAAGGCACAAATGCACCGTTCCAGACGCTGCAAGAGGCAAGGTGCCGGCCAGCAGCTGTTGCCTGGGATGGTCCCCTAGAGGCCTCGGAGGAGGGGTGGCCCTAGCCACACCTTGACTCCAGACTTCTGGCCTCCAGAGTTGTGAGAAGTAAGTACCTGTTGTCTTAAGTCACCAGCCTGTGGCACTTTGCCATGGCAGCCCTGGGAGACTATGATGGGGTGTGCGCACAGCACTCCCACCTGGGGCGGGCGAGGCCCCATTTCAATATCCGATATTTTCTTTTTGCATCCGTTTTCTGATTTGGAGTCATTCTTCTGAAGCTTCCTACCATAGACAGTGTTAAGTGCCACACCAGCGGTGCTGGGGCCTCTCACACTCAATAGAGGACCGATGCCTTCTTAGGAGAACCAACGGGGCCACCTGGCTGGAAGACACCCAAAGAGTATCTCCATTCTCCCACTGCCTCTCCGCCCTGGGCTAGGTCGGGAACTTTTGCTTTGATGAATGTCATCGAGGAAAACCCATGCCTGGTTGGGGGTGACATGGGCGATTTCTCTGACCCAGGCCACATTAGGAATGGAGTGGAGGTGCTGGGACAGGGAATAATTGGGTGGCAAAGAATAAGGGGGTGGAGGAGAGAGGAGCCCCAGTGTCATCGCATGGAGCTCCCTGAGGCCACAGCCCTAGTTTCTTTGGGGGTCTTCCCTTGCCCCACTCCAGTCCAGAAGTTTGGCTGACACTCCGCCTCCAACCAGAGGAGTGACATTATGTGACCATGGCCGAAGCCAATCAGAACGTCTCATTCCTAGCCACCGCGATTGGCTCAGGGGTCAGCATACTATCTAAGCAGAACCAATCAGAGGAAACCCCAGGAATTCGATTCGGGGCAGCCCAGGCAAAAGGTACCTGCTCTTTTCTGCTAGATTTCTACCTGTAAAGATACCATCTGGGCTGGGAGCAGTGGCTCACACCTGTAATCCCAGCACTTTGGGAGGCCGAGGCAGGTAGATCACTTGAGGTCAGGAGTTTGAGACCAGGCTGGTCAATATGGTGAAACCCCATCTCTAATAAAAATAAGAAAGAAATAAAAATCAAAATCAAAACAAAAGCCGGGCGTGTTAGTGCACACCTGTAATCTCAGCCACCCAGGAGGCTGAGGCAGGAGAATAACAACCCCGGAGGTGGACGTTGCAGTGAGCCGAGATCACGCCACTGCACTCCAGCCTGGGAGACAGAGGAGGCTAAAAAAAAAAAAAAAAAAAAAAAGATATACGGTCTGGTAGCTGTCTGCAGCCATCGTAGGCCAGGACAACTTGTCTGAGACTCCGACCAGCATGGGGAATGCTGAGCCAGAGGATGGAGAGTCAGAAACAATATAAAAATACTAATTAATTCATCTGAGCCCCCGGATCCAGCCATCCCTGAAGCCTGAAATCTCTTACTGTTTGGATATAGGAGATCCCAGATTTTTTCCCCCTTAATTCAGTTTGGGTCTGTTAACCAGAATCACCCTTTCAGATATAAGGGGCAATTTGGTTGGATATCTTCCCCAGCCCAGACCCATCGCTGCTGCTCTTTCCACCAGCCTCTCAGCAAGGAGGACAAGAGGAGAAGCATTGAAAAGCTGTAACAATGAAAAACAAGCCGGGTGCGGTGGCTCACGCCTGCAATCCCAGCACTTTGGGAGGCCAAGGTAGGCAAACGACTTGAGGTCAGGAGTTTGAGACCAGCCTGGTCAACATGGTGAAACCCCATCTCTACTAAAAATGCAAAAACTTAGTAGGACATGGTGGTGCATGCCTGTAACCCCAGCTACTGGGGAGGCTGAAGCAGGAGAATTGCTTGAATCTGGGAGGCAGCGGTTGCAGTGAGCCAAGATCATGCCACTACACTCCAGTCTGGGTGACAAAGCAGGACTCTGTCGCAAAAAAAAAAAAAAAAAAAAAAAAAAAGATTAAAAAAGTCACCATTAAGCTCACAAAGCCTGGCTGTGACTAATCCTCTGAGAGGAAGCAGAATACTGTAAGACAATCCAAAGTAAACTAATAGGAAGCAGCCTGGCTGAGTTTCAGCTCAGATACAGACACATGCGCTATTTAATATTTTTGCTGTCCACCATTCGCTTATTCTATTTTTTGTAACCATTTAAAAAAGTATTTACAGGGGACCCTGCCCATATCCCCATGGCCAGACTGTGTGCTGAGGGCTTGACCTCAGTCCCGTAGTTAAGCCATGTCCATCACACTCCCCCGGCTGCAGGGTTGGTCCAGGGATGGTCACATGGCTCAGCCTGGCTCCATGACAGAAAGCCCCAGGATTTCTGATTGAGTGATGGCAGTGTCTCATTTCTGTTGGGCTTGAACCTGGGAAGGTGTGGCTCTAGAGTCTCCAGGGCCCTCCATCTGGGGCTGAGATGGCATGTGCACAGCTGAAGGCAGAGCTTAGAGGTGCAGCGAAATGATTTGTGAATCCACCTGTGCCCGAAGCAAACACTGCCCTAGACTTTTTATTGAAAAGACAGTTTCTTCCTTTACTTATTAAGGCAATTTGAGGGTCTTAACTGTTCAACCATTGTACACTCCTTGATAAAGACATGATGGGTTGGCATAAAATGCTGTTGAGACCAAACCCTGGTTCTCAAATTCATTTTAGCAGAGGGGTCAAAGTGGAACAGAAACAATACAATCTGGCAGGAGAAAAAACAAGCACAGAACTGATTTCCGGAGCTACATCTTCCTGAGGCACACCAGATACCCAGGTCTCAATCAGGACTCTATCCCGTGCTTCACGGACCGGACTGGAAACTTTTCATCAATGTAGAGACCAGCTACAAGGTTCCTGGGACTTAAAAAAACCTCTGTTTCCATTTAAGCACACCCACATGGAGACCTATTTGGCTCAAGTAAAATCTGACTTACCAATAAATGGTCTTATCTTCCATAAAAGCCTTTTATTAGAACAGGGTATTATTTGTAGCTTAAATCAGGTCAGAGCAACCTGATCTTTTTTGGCCAGTTCTAGGCATTTATTCACTCCTAGGAGTGAATGTGTGGCATAGCTCCTAGCAGTCAAAGGTTTTGATTCTGTGCTTCCCATAGAACTTTCTGTGATGATGGAAACATCCTACATGGATGCTGCCCAGTATGGAAGACACTAGCCACATGTGATTACGGAGCACCTGAGATGTGGTATGGAGTGACTGAAGAACTGAAGTTTTCATTTTATTTAAACTAATTTAAACAGCCATACATGGTTAGCAGGGGCCATACTGGGCAGCACAGGTATAGGTAAACCTTTTTTTTTTTTTTTTGAGAGTCTTGCTCTGTCGTCAGGCTGGAGTGCAATGGCACGATCTCGGCCCACTGTAACCTCCGCCTCCTGGGTTCAAGCGATTCTCCTGCCTCAGCCTCTCAACAGCTGGGACTAAAGGCACGTGCCACCATGCCCAGCTCATTTTTGCATTTTTGGTAGAGATGGGGTTTTACCATGTTGGCCAGGTGGTCTCGATCTCTTGACTTCGTGATACGCCCACCTCAGCCTCCCAAAGTGCTGGGATTACAGGCGTGCGCTGCTGCGCCTGGCCCAGCTATAGGTAAATCTTAATGTCAGTCAGAGGACAGCATATTCCCATACTCGCCTGAGCCCACTGGGAACCTGGGGCCATATGGGCTTGGTGACCAGGCAGACCTGGTTCGAATCTTGGCTTTGCTACTAACCAGCTGTGCAGCCTTGGCCGTCACTCAGCTTCTCTGGGCCTGAATTTTCTCATTTGTAAAATAGAACATATAGTAGTGCCACCAGTGATCTACTTAAAACCCAAACCAGAATATCCTGCAGTGTCATACTGCTGAGAGTAACACCAAACTCTGAACACAGACTCCAGGGCCCTAGACAACCTGGCCTTGCCTGTTTCACCCATCTTAACGTTTCTCTTCCTCTTCCTACTCCTCATCCTCCTTTGTCCTGGCTGTTCTTTTATTCCTTCGACATGCAGAGCCTGCTCATACCCCAGGGCCTTTGCATTTGCTGTTCTGTCTGCTTGGACAGCTCTTTTCCAAGCTCTTGGCATTTAGATCTCAGCTCAGATGCTGCCTCCCCAGAGAAGCTTTCACGATGGTTGATCATGAACTAGCCCCGTGCAGTCTCTCCTCATCCCGTTACCCTCCTGGTTTTCTCCACAGCATTTACAATATTCGAAACAAACGTGCTTTTATGTGTGTTTACCTACATAACTTCTACCTCTGCTATTACGGATACACCCGCGAGAGCAGGGCCTTGCAGCCGCTGGTGCATGGCTGTGAAGCAGGAGCACGGGAGGTGCTCGGTAAATATCCGGGGAGAGAATGAGAACACCGCCGCTTTGATGAAAGGCTTACAGCTGTAGAGACCATGGCTGCAAAGCAGGATGTTAGTGGGCATCATGTCCCCAAAGACCCCAAATGTGCCTGCAGGTTTTGCCTGGCCGCTTGTGCTCCTATGAGCCACCAAGAGAGGAATGTTTTCCAGGTGCTGCTGCCTTTTGCCACCAAAACGAGGCACATCGAGCCAACCCAAACCCAAAGCAAGCCTGGATCCCAGCCCACACAGCTGGCACATGGAGGCAGGGCTGCTCTGCTGGACCCACGGGCCCCTGACGGGGAAACCAATGCTTGCTGTTGAAGGTGAGCTTGCTGATGAACCTGTGCGTGCTGTTGAAGGCGTGCTTGCTGTTGAATGTTGCTGAGATGTCAGGTTGTTTTGCTATGCAGCATGGTCACAGCAAGAGCTGCCTAATGCAATTCTAGGCTCCCAGGGATTAAATAAGACCCAAGTCCACCAGCCAATACAGTGCGGAGAACGCTCTGCTTTGAACAGCTCTCAGCAGAGCTTAGTGAGCATTGCAGCTGCCATCACCCCCGTTACCAGTGTCAATTACTGAGCACTTCCTACGTGCCATGCATGCCACATGCCTTTTCTTTTTCAATCTTTGAGTAGCATCTATGCAATATGACCCTTAGAATCTCCATATTTGAGATAAGGACACTGAGGCTCAGAGAGGTTGATTTCCCCAAGGGCACTCAGAGGGTAAGGGGCAGAAAGACCTAACACGAGTCTGTCTGAGGCCAAAGGGAGTAATCCTTCCTTCTGTGCTACACCCCACGAGGCACTTTCATGGCACTGAGCGTCCTCCCGTGGGGCATGGGGGACCCTGTGGTGTCTGCTTGGTCTAGCACAGGACTTCTCAACCTCAGCATGATTGACATTTGGGGTCAGATAGTTCTTTGTGGTGAGGGCTGTCCTGGAATTGCAGGGTGCAGAGCAGTGTCCTTAACTTCCAGCTAGATGCCGGTAGCCTCTGCTCCAGGTGTGACAACCAAAGATGCCTCCAGACGTCGCTAGATGTTCTCAGTGGGGATTCAACTGCCTCACAGAGAACCATGGTTTAGGGCAGCATGGGCAGTAGGAAGAGCTGACACAAAGGCATCGTCCTGCATGCTTTAGGTGGATGACAGCGTCCAAACTCACAACAATCACCTGGGGTAGGCCTGGGTCCTCCCCCATTTTGCAGATGAAAGAACTGAGGCTTAGAGAAGAACTTGTCAGTGGTAGAGTTCAAGCTCTGAATCATGCCATTTAAACTGCACTTTGAATCCCAGATGGAAGGATGCAGGCACTTCAAGAGCCCCTCAAGGAAGATACATCCTCGCTTTACAGCAGGGACCCCAGCTCCACAAAGGGGCCGTCATAGGGCAACGTCACCCAGCTTGGCTTGGAGCCCAGGACTTCTGGATTCCGGGAATTGCTTTGTTCTCTTTAATTTTCTTTCATCTGAGAACCAAATGGGTCTTGAGGATAAAGACCTTCCAGAGTTTCTTCTAAAGCCCCTCCGTCATGATAAGTACAAATAGAAAACTCTCTTCTTCCCACCTTCCTGCTTAGGGAGGGATTCCACCCGAAAGCAGCAATGCATCCTGCTGAGGCCTTAAAACTTAGGGCTGTTACCACGGCACTTCGCACCCTCAAGGACTCAAGAGTCTGCAAAACCAACAGTAGGTTCAGCACAGAGAGAGTTTAGTGCTGACGGGGTCCTGAGCTCCGAGCAACCATCAGGCTGTTGGCTGAGCAAGGTTGCTCTCTGTGTGCCGGAGCCAGCGCAGGCACCTTTGGTCACTGGAGAAAAGCCAGGCCTGCTCGTTGCCCAAATAATGGATTTGGGCACTGGGATCCATTAGCTGGAACTGTGCCCTGGAGGTCAGGCAGGCTGCACCAGAAATTCAATAGATGAACTTTCTCTGATGATGCTTTAAATCTCAGCAGCCCCACCCTGTCCTGGGCAGTGCCTACCAACCCGTGGCTGCAGGGGTCCTGTGAAAGGCACAGGCAGGGCTGAGGACCAGGGTGGGGGCACCCAGGGAGCACAGAGTGAGGTATTGTGTGTCAGTGCATTAGGGTGAGGGGATGTACATAGGGTGAGGGGATGTACACAGAGGGCTGTGCAAACAGGGGTACAGTCAAGTGCAGGCATTAATTATCATTATTTTCCTGTGGCATATCTACACCATGGAATACTATGCAGCCATACAAAACGATGAGTTCGTGTCCTTTGTAGCGACGTGGATGAATCTGGAAACCATCCTTCTCAGCAAACTGACACAAGAACAGAAAATCAAACACCACATGTTCTCACTCACAGGTGGGTGTTGAACACGGATACAGGGAGGGGAGCATCACACACTGGGGTCTGTTGGGAGGGCTGGGGGGGTGGACAGCTGTGGGTGGGGAGTTGGGGAGGGATAACATGGGGAGAAATGCCAGATATAGGTGATGGGGGGGATGGAGGCAGCAAGCCACACTGCCATGTGTGTACCTATGCAACAATCCTGCATGATCTGCACATGTACCCCAGAACCTAAAGTGCAATGAAAAAAAAATAATAATCATTATTTTCCTTGCCAACTTGCTCAGCTCCAGTGTCCCCTCCTTGAGGACAATCCCATCCCCAGTAGCCCCCACCCAACCCCCTCAGCACAGCATCCTCTTCATAGTGCCCATCATCTTCATAAACTTCTCACGCATTTTCTTATTCCCTGCTTCTCTCTGTCACTAGCATGCTGCTTCCCTGAGGGCAGGGACCACATTTGTTCTACTTAGTGCTGTGTCGCTGATACCAGAATGGTACCTAGAAAATGGCTGATACACCTGGGTTTAATAGAGTGTATGTGACCTGGGAAAAACAAGGACTGGGTATTGCTAAATCTATGAGACACCACACGTAAGAAAACCACTGCCGGGTAGTCTGCACCATGTCATCAACTCCAAGACACAGCTTTATTTCGAAGATGCTTTAAGGCATGGCCCTGTAGATGAGATCCTCTATGATGGACACTTGGGCATTGCAGCTGCTTGTCTGTACTGCGTGTTTTTCTTCCTATTACTGTTCCTGGGGTTATGTTGGGCAAGCCATGGTCCTTCGCTAGGTGCTGCTCCTTCACCTTTTGAATGTGAATCAGCAGAGAGGCCGACGTCCAAGCTTGGCTCCCATTCAGATACTATGACTCCTATTAACCTGTGCATTGCAGGCCAGGCTCTTCAGCTCGTACGATTCCTTCACACTACACACTGGCCTGGCTTCATTTTCCAAGTGCTCCAAGGCAGGGATATTCATGATGCATTGCAAGGTGAGAGAAGGAATAGGCAGAAATGTGTGAAGATACGGCTCTATTTCTGCCAGACAAACCAGGACTGAAAAACCTTTATACGTGTGTGTGGGATGTATGTAAACACATGTGTCTGGGTGTGTGCATGTATGTGTATAGATTTGCCAATAAGACAGTTTGTGGTTAACAAAAAACAGTATGTATGATATTATCTTATTCTTATAAAAGTATCTCTATCTGTGGGTATATGTGTGTAATAAATGATTACTAAAATGTTTACAACGGTTTTCTAAGGGTGATGGAAGTAAAGGTAACTCTTTCTTTCTTAGAGTTTTCTGGAGCAATTCTTATTTCAGGCAAATTTTATATATTATTTGTATAATCAGAAAGAATGCCCTCCAAATGATTTCAGGGTGATTAAAAAGCCTACAAACATAAATGAAACAAGTATGTACGTATATCATCACTTACATAGTTATCCTTGCTGGGAATGAAAATATGAAGAAATATTGGGAAACTTCAAACGAGGAATATTCTATTTAAAAAGAAAAAGAAGACTGAATTTCTTAAGAGTATTTTGTGACAGGGCAATGCTAAGGACCTGCTCAGCTTAACAGAGACTGCAGTGCGAGACAATTAAATGTGATGTGACTCTAGACTGCATCTTGTACTGCAGATAAATATGTTTTACAGGAAATGGTTGGTCAACTGACAAAATTGGAAAACAGAATGTGGATCAGATAACGTATTGCATCAACATTAAATTAACTGAAGTTGATGAGCGAGGTTAGGTAAAAGAATATTCTTATTCTCAGGAAATACACATTGAACTAGTTAGAGTTAAAAGGCCATGATTATATGTAACTTGCTCTGAAGTGGTTCAGCAACATATCAATCAAACAATCAATCAATCTATCATCTATCTAAATCTACCATCTACCTAATCTATCATTTATCCATCAATCATCTATTAATCATTTATCTATCATCCATCTATCTAAATCTACCACCTATCTATCACTTATCTAGCTAACCAATCACCTATCTATTAGTCACCTGTCTATCTTATCTATCTAGCTATCTAACTATATCTACCTCCCTTCTATCTGTCCCCCCACCCATCTATTTACCTATCCACCCATCCATCCACCTGTTCATCTACCTGCCTACCTGCCTGTCTAGCTAGAGGATGGGAAGAGAGAAAGAGAGGCTGAAACTATGAAAAAGCAAATGCGTTAAACAGTGACAGTAGTTGAACCTCCGTAAAGGGCATATAGTATACTCTGTCTAGTCATTGCAACCTTTGAAGTAAGTTTGAAATTCCAAATACAAAGTAAAAAGTTAAGCAAAATTTGAATGTACAGAGATTATATGGCCTAATGGCCAAGAGCTTTTGGCCCTCTAGTTAGAATACCTTCTCTTCCCTGTGCAAGGTGTGTGACCTCAGCCAAGTCCTCCATTTTCTGAGCCTCAGTTTCTTCTACTGTAAGAGGGAAGGAATACCAGCGATAATGCAGGTGTTGTGAGGAGCAAGTTGGCAGGCATAATGAAGTCCCACGTGTCTACCTCTTCTGTTTGGCTGTGACACCTGAGAGACGCACTTCCTTCACCTGCTTCTTCCTTATCAAAATCACGAACCTTGAATGCGGGAGTTGGTTAATAAATGTTGGCTGAATGGAATTGAGGAGGAAAAGAGGAAGAAAGGAAGGAAAGAAGGAAGGAAGGAAAAAAGGAAAAGCTAGGAAGCAAGATAATAAAAGCCACATCCTCCAGAACCTCCGCCTCCACATTTACGCAATGGGTATCGTTCCATCTACACACATTCCAATGTTTACACGGGCCAAGCAGATCATGGAAATGGACCAAATACAAGGCGACTGTGACAAATCAGAAGGTGCCAATGGGAGCCAAGCTATCAGGATGCAAAGGCATTAGGATGATACAATGAGCTTTGGGGGCCTGGGGGGGAATTGTGGGATGGGGGTCAAGGATAAAAGACCACAGATACGATGCAGTGTATACTTCTTGGGGAGTGCGTGCACCAAAAATCTCACAGACCACCACTAAAGAACTTACTCATGTAACCAAGTACCACCTGTACCCAATAACTTATAGAAAAAGAAACATAAATAAAGGGCACCCACAGCGTTGCCAGGTGAGCACACTGCAGCTCTCCCACATCTGTGGGATCTTCCCAATAAGCTGGAGGGAACCCTCAGATATAACTTGTGAGAATGCAAAATGATGCAGCCTCTTTGGAGAAAAGGTTGGCAGTTTCTCAAGAATTAAATGGAAGATTATCATACGGCCAAGCCATTCTCCTCCTCTGCATCTACTCAAGAGGAATGCAAATGTAAGTCCACACAAAGACATAAATGTGAATATTCATTGCAGCATTATTCATAAATGCATGAAACATTTAAAGAGCAGAAACAACCCAACTGGGTAAATGGATGAACAAAATATGGTATATCCATACAGTGGAATATTATTCAGCAATACAAGAAACACACGACTGCCCCATGCTAGCATGTAGATGAGCTTCAAAAACATAACGCTACATGGAAAAAGGGGACACAAAGACCACGTATTGTATGCTGTCATTCACGGGACATGCCCACAGCAGGCAAATCTACAGAGACAGAAACCAGCTTAGGGAATGGGGATTAACTGTGACAAAAATGTTCTACAATTGGATCGTGGTGATGGCTGCTGAACTTAGCATAATTTACTAAAAGTCATTGAATTGTACACTTGAAATGAGTTGCATTGTGTTCTTTTTAAGCAACACTGTGCATATCACGCAAAATATTCTTGTAAGCCTCCAGTCCTAATCCCTGATCTACCCAATCAGAGGATTACATGAGATGACTAGAGTGGACTCTGAGTTAGTAAGCCCTTCCTATATGCTGGCTACTAGGTCATGTTCTCTGCTGGATTTGTAAAACTGATTAATCCTCATGCTGACCTTTTGAATTAGTAACTGTGCTTATCCCCATTTTACTAAGAAGGAGACTGAGTCCTGGAGGGAGCACTATGAATCACCCAAGACTTCATAACTCGAATGTGGCAAAGCCATGAAGAACTCTTTGGGAGAAATTCTCCATGACATCCTTGCATTTCAGCACATTGTACAAGCACAGCACTGACTGTTTTTGTTCTGAAAGGTCTTTTCAGAGGTGTTTTATATAGTGAACAGTCTTGGAAGAGAGACAGTGCCTTCTTCTGGAGCAAAGGGCAGACACGCTTAAGGTCCAGGATGACAAAGGCATCGTCTCTTTGGGGAGGTCAGGCAGACTTCCTGCCTGCCTTAAGTCAGGTTGGCCTGCTTTTACAGAATACCATAAGTCAGTGGCTTAAACGACACACATTTATTTCTCACAGTTCTGGAGACTGGGAAGTCTGAGATCGGGATGCCAGAATGGTTGGGTCCTGCTGAGAGCCCTCTTCCCGGCGTGCAGACTGCTGCCCTCTTGCTATGTCCTCACATTCCTCACACAAGGGAGAGACGGCAAGCTCTGTCTCTTTTCCTCTCCTTATAAGTGTACTGCTCCCATGATGGGAGCTCCACACTCATGACTTCATCGAAGCCTTGTTAATTCCCAAAGGCCCTACCTCTCATATCATTGCATTGGGTGTTAAGGGCTTCAACAGATGAATTCAGGGTGGGATACAAACATACAGGCCATAATACCACCCATCAGAAAAGACGCACATTCTCTAAGACCAGGATTCCTCTCCTGAAACCCAATCCACTACACGTGCAAGCCTCACTGGCCCCCTCCGCATAACCCGGTGGGAACTGAAGTCCAGGCAACTGGCACAGGAAGATGCTGATACAGTGGCTGTCCTTTGTCTCTGACCCTGGGGTCTTTTGTCTTCTGCCAGCATCCATAAAACTGTGACAGTTTGATTTGCCAGTTTACACTAGGGTGCAGTCTTAGAGTCTTCAGAATTCTTGACTAAATCCAAAAACCTCACGGGCCTGCTGCAGAGCTGGCTCTGACTAAATGTCAGCTCCCTCCCCTCTTGCAGCTGTCCGCAACTAGCACTGCAAGTATCATTGATCTCATCAGACCCAAGGCCACAAACTAAGCCTGGGGCCTAGGGACTGTGCTCATGTACACCAAGCTGCCTGCTAGATGTCCTCGCCCAGCTTCTGCTGACTCAAATTTCACATTGCTTTGTCAACAGCCAGGGGTATCAACTCTGGATTCATTTCAGGAGGCAGTTTTCGGTTTGAATGTATTTATTTCCCTAAAGACACTGATTATAATTCCTGGAGATACTAGTAATGGACTCCATGTCAAAATTGTTTTAAGAGTAGCTAAGGATTGCTATGTATACAATCGTGATACATTTTGGGTTGTTTCCCTCTTGGGTTTTATAGGCTGAAAGATAGGTTCTTTACCTCTAGAAAAGTTACCATTGCTAGAGGTGTCCTATCAACACGTGACATTCATCAAGGGTTCTGGCTTTTAGGGGGCCAACAATGAGCAAGGACCTGTGCTGTCCACTGTGGGAACCACAAGCCACACATGGCTATGAAGCACTGGAAATGGGGCTAGTTTCGGTTTAGATGTGCTGTTAGTATAAAACACACACTAGATTCCAAAGACTTAGAGTAAAAACACATAAAATATCTCATTATTAATGTTTATATTTATTACATGGGGAAATGATAATGTTTTAATATAATGGGTTAAACACAATGCATTATTACAATTAAATTTAACTTATCTTAAAATTTCTTTTGAACGTGACTATTAGAAAATTTAAAACTTCTTATGTGGCTCACCTTGGGTTTTTACTGGACATGTGGTTTAGAACTTCCTCCCCCTTCTCCTCCTCCTGCCATGGGCCTTGTGGTCTTTCTGTTAAAGCACTCTGGATTCAAGGCCACCACAGTCCATATGTCACTTTTGGGTGAATTAGGGAAAAACGCCCTTCCTTGAGACACCACCTCCAGCAGTCAGGAGGATGGTCACAGTATATGGATGCTGCTGGAGTGTTTACTGCCCCTGCCGGAATGCTGTCATGGTTGCGTGTGGACATCACTGTCTGATGGTGGTGCTGAGTGCAGAGGACAATCTCGCATGGGGGTCTGCTGCTTGTTCTGGGGGTGGGGTTTGCAGGGAAGTATTTTTTCCACGCCGTTTCTCCACCTCAACAGTTCGTAAGGTTCTTGTCTGCTCAGACATGGAGCTTTAAACACCAGAGAAAAGACTGATTGCTGTCTGTCAGACTGTATTCAAGGGAAACAAAAATAAAAAAGCAATACCTGAATGCTCTTTTTTGATTTTTGTTTTTTTCTGGATGTGTTTCCAGGGATTACAAAAGATACACAGAGACTCCATTTCCAGCTTGGTAAAGCCGTTGCATCGCCTTATTCTTTAAGCAAACACTGTGCTGTAGCAACCTGACTAATGACAGGAAACACCAGGAACTGCAGGTCTTTCTTCAAAAAACTGAAAACTCTAGAGCACACATGACTCGAGGCAAACCTTTTCTGAGAAAAGCAAAATGCTGGATATTTTAGACTTTCTAAGTCACATGATTTCTGTCAACCACTCAATTCTCCTGTGGTAGCCCCCAAGGCAGCCACAGGCAAAATGGAAGTGAATTTGAGTGGCTGTGTTCCAATAAAACTTTATTTACAAAATAGGTGGTGACTAGGTTTGGCCCATGGCTCGTGGTTTGCCAACCCCTACTCTAGAAGAGTGCTTTTAAACAGTTACCCCACGGGCCAGCCCCCATTACGCAAATGTATTTTGCTTTTTATTTTTTTGCCCATTAAAAAATTACAATTTATTGCTAACTTTGAAAAACTAGGTTCCCCCCAACCCCAAAATCTATGTTTTCCATTCTGTTGAAGATATAAAATACTGAACTCCTATTACCTCATGATCACAACTGGTTATAGCAATTGCCTTGCTGGGAAAGAAAAAGAGCAGAATCTTGGCTGCCTTCTAGAATGGGCAGATCCAACTGACCACTTATTTAAGTCACCTGCTTAGCTACAGTAGGTGTTCAGGGTTTGACCCACAGTCCAAAGCACCACGGATGGTCCACCAAGGGATAAGTGGTAAAGAGAATGTGGCACACAAACACAAGGGAAGACTATTCAGCCTTAAAAAACAAGGAAATCCTATTACTTGTTCGAACACGGACGAACCCACAGGGCATCACGTTAAGTGAAGGAAGCCAGGCACAGAAAGATGAATACTGCATGATGTCATGTACATGTGGAACCTAGGAGAGTTGAGCTGACAGAAGCAGAGCTAGAATGACAGTTCCCGAGGGCTGGGTAAGGGGACAGCTGGGTAAGGGGAGATACTAGTCAAAGGGTATAAAACATCAGTTAGACAGGAGAAGGAGTATGTTCAAGAGGTTTTTGGTGCAATATGTTGAATTTGGTTATTAATAATATATTCTTTTTTTTTTTTTTGAGACAGAGTCTCTGTCACCCAGGTTGGAGGGCAGTGGCACGATCTCGGTTCACTGCAACTCTGCATCCTGGGTTCAAGTGGTTCTTCTATCTCAGCCTCCCAAGTAGCTAGGACTATGGGTGCACATCACCATGCCCAGCTAATTTTTGTATTTTTGGTAGAGATGGGGTTTCACCATGCTGGCCAGGTTGGTCTGATCTCAGGTGATCCACCCACTTCAGCCTCCTAGAGTGTAATAACATATTCTTGACAATTGCTAAGACAGTAGATTAAGTTTTCATCAGACCAAAAAAAAGCATGTGAGGTAATTCATATGTTAATTATTAGGTTGGTGCAAAAGTAATTGTGGATCCTGGCACTTAAAAGTAATGGCAAGAACCACAATTACCTTTGCAACAGCCTAATAGCTGAATTTAGCCATTCCCTAATGTATATGTATTCTAAAATAATATGTTGTGCATTATACACGCACACATGTGCACACACACACACACACGCACACATGCACACACACAATTTTCAATTGTCAAATAAAGGGAAGAAAGTCAGGAATGAACCAAAAACCCCAACTAAGCTGGCATGATGCCAAAACAAAGAGATGGCAAGGGAAACGAGTGGATCGGCTGGAAGCGTGTTGCACACAAGCCTCTGTACAGTGAACCTCGTATATTTTAGTATGAGTGTTCTTGGCAAATCGGATGTCCAAGTGAAAATCCCACCAGTTCCTCCAGCTGGCTGTGGAATGACTTACTTTGATAACGTCCTCATCTGTGGACTTGCACTCCACCGCCTCTGAGATGTCCGTCACGGCACTGTTCTCCTCCACAGAGACCACCTTGATGGGCATGGCGACTGTCTTTCCCGTGAGTATGGCAGTGTTCAGAATTTCAGTATCCTGCCAAAGAGAATCAGACACGCTGGGTCAAGGGAGCTACTCCATTCTGTTGGGAACTGGACGATTCTAGGGTGAACCTCCTGGGGTAAACACCAGGCTGTCCTCATTTGGACTAGACACACTGTACCATTTACACACAGTGCTGGGACTGGTAATAAAGAGTTATTCTTTGGAACAATTTACCAACAATGTTCAACAATTTACTTTTAGTTTATCTACGATCATCTTCCTAGTTTTCAACAATAATCAAAAAGTATTTATTTTTTTCTCTATTGTAGAGATCAAATAGAAGAAATACATCAGTTATGTTTTGGTTGTAAGCAACAGAAACTAACTCTGGATACCTTAAGCAACCACAATAGGTTGAATAATTAGATTTACTCTCACCCGCTGCAAGAGATATCCATGCTCTAATCTCTGGGGTCTGTGAATATGTTACCTTACCTGGTGAGAGGGACATTGCAGGCAGGACTGAAGTGGGATCTTGAGATGGAAGGATTATCCTGGATTATCTAGGTGGATCCAGTCATCCTAAAGTCCTTATAAGAAGGGGCCATGAAGGCCAGAGGAAGATGAGGAGGTATGGCAGTGGAGGCAGAGCTCAGAGTGGTATGGCCATGCGCCAAGAGAGGTAAACAGCCTCTAAAAGCAAGCTGGAGAGTCAAAGAACAGATTTTCCCCGAGAGCTTCCAGAAGCAGCCATCCCAACGTCTTATCTTGAGCCCTTTAAGACTCACTTCAGACTTCTGCCCTCCAGAACTGAAGGATAATACATTTGTGTTAATTTGTCATAGCAACATCAGGAAACTCATACAGATCCTCACGGGCTAGATCCTGGACTGCTCCCAGCATCAAAGGAAGAGCTCAAGAAGGCTTTGCAAAGTCTGGATCACCTTCAAGGCTACTAAAAGCAGGAAATAATGGGCAGTGTCTCCCGAGTAAGGTGGAATGAATGTCTTCAACCATTTTTTTTTTTTTTTAACCTTATATATAAGGGAAATTTATTGGCTCATCTGAAATGCCTACAGCATGGAATATGATTGTGCCCAAAGGTCCAAGCGATGTGTCATATGCTGGTAGTTTTCTTGACCTCTTTTTCCCCCTTCATCTCCCTTTCCCCCATCTTCAACGATTTCTATTGTTTTGTTTTTTTCTTTTGAAATGGGGTCTCACTATGTCGCCCAGGCTGGTCTTGAACTCCTGGCCTTCAGTGATCCTCTCACCTTGGCCTACCAAAGTGCTGCTACCACAGGCAGGTGTCACCATGCCCAGATAATTTTTTTCTAATTTTTTACTTTTCCTGTAGAGATGGGGTCTTGCTATGTTGTCCAGGCTGGTCTCGAACTCCTAGCTTCAAGCAATCCTCCCACCTCAGTCTCCCAAAGTGCCACGATTACAGGCACGGGCCATTGTGCTTGGCAACTTTATTATTTTTTTAAATGAAGACTAAAGCAAAGCAAACGGCCTTCCTCTGTTGCTCCATGGGAGCCCATTTCATCACAGCCATGAGGACTTTGATTTATCCTGCTCAGATGGCTTCATGCAGAACTATTAGCATCACACCTCTATGTATGTTGTGATTTGCAAGGTGCTGAAGAAAATACTTTCTGTTTGATTTTGTAGGATACTACCTGACTGCCTTTTTATAATCCTTTTCTTTAAGAACAGATAAAATGCAAAAGGGCCTTTGGCTTTGGGACATCTAATGATGCCAGTTTCTCCCAAAATCCCTCTCCAGATATACTGCTCTGGTGTGAAGCGGAGATGGAAGGAAAGAAGATTTTCTCCGTTCTTTCTCCAGGGAAGCAACTGACACAAAAATGACCCTTCGTATTAAACAAGAGCTCAGTTGAAAGATTTATGAGTTGTAAGTAGAGGCTTGGCCTCTCTGCTGCTTTTGCATCAGCCAGCAGTTCCATCCCCCTCGGCTGTGTCTTCTCCCAGGTCCGTGGGATTCCTGGAGATAAGCTGCAATCCGGGCAGCTTGCGCAATGGCCGTTACGGAGGCTAAGAATACTTCAGAAATTCCCCAAGTCTATTTCCAGGTTCATTACAGGTAATGTGCTCAGAGCTCAGTCTTCACATTTTCTCTCTCAGTGTGGTTTTTGGCCAATGGCTTCATTAAGGCAGCACATTCCCTCATGGACTGTGATGAGTTTTCTAACAGTTGTTGCAATTACACACACACACACACACACACACACACACACACACACACACACACTCTAACACTCCCTATCCCTAAATTGTGATTAGTTTTCCAATGGTTGCTGCAATTCCACACACACACACACATTCACACACTCTAACACTCCCTATCCCTAAATTGCATGAGTGCAATTGTGCGAGTGCCTGTGAGTGTGCACTTATGGATACATGTGTCTGTGTGTGTGTGTGTCTGTGAGTGCCTGTGTGTGTAGGGGTCCATGTGCCTGTGTGTGTGCCTGTATTTGGGTATGTGTAAGTGCCTGTGTTTGTGTGTGTCTGTGTTTGTGTGTGAGTGTGTGTCTGTGTATGTGCAAGTGCCTGCGTGCGTGTGTCTGTGTGTATATGTATGAGTGCCTGTGTGCATATGGGCTCATGGGGCTGTGTGCATGTGCAAGTGCCTGTGTGTGTGTGCCTGCGTGTATATGCATGAGTGCCTGCGTGTGCATATGTGTGCATGTGCCTCTGTGTATTTGCGAGTGCCTGTGTGTGTGCCTGTGTGTATATGTATGAGTGCCTGTGTGCATATGGGTGCGTGTGGCTCTGTGTATGTGCGAGCGCGTGTGTGTATATGTACGAGTGCCTGTGTGTACATGGGTGCATGTGCCTCTGTGTATGTGTGAGCGCCTGTGTGTATATGTATGAGTGCCTGTGTGTACATGGGTGCATGTGCCTCTGTGTATGTGTGAGTGCCTGTGTGTATATGTATGAGTGCCTGTGTGTATATGTATGAGTGCCTGTGTGTACATGGGTGCATGTGCCTCAGTGTATGTGTGAGTGCCTGTGTGCTTACGATATTGATGTGGCAGGCCTACAGAGTTCTTTGCATCTGGCTGCAGCTCTCAAACACCTTTTTAGCTGAGGCCAATTCACAGCAATATGCCTAGTGCACTATTTACGTGTATACAATTGTTCTGTCTTCTGAAACCCACCCAAACCCCCGCTGGATCAAGAAGAACACATCGTGTGCATGGCTGCCTGGGTGTGGAAGCCACTTCCCTTTATGCTGCCGCTTAGCACTGCTCATAGGAAAGTTTACACTGCTGGCTGCCTTCCCTCTGGCTCCATTTGGCTCTGACAAGTTCAGCATCACAGAAGGCAGCCCTCTTCCTGAAAGCACACAGGTGTGCAATTCCTGCAGGCCTCAGCAGGTCTTAGAGACCGCTTACGAACACCATCTCAGCACCTCACAGAACCCGACGAAGGCATAAGTATGACTTGGAAGCTTTCTGTATTATTAAATGTTTCATCTCTCCTTTTACCCTACTCTGAAGCCCCCCACCCACTTCCATCATAAATCAGAGAACTGCTCTGTTTTGCTGAAAAGAATCAATAAGGTAGGGTTCTTTAAATCACGGTCATTTCGAATTTGAAAAAAGCCTGGGGCTTCTGAGAAAACACATTTTTGTTGTTTGATTTACCCTCATAAATGTAAATTAGTTTGGCCATTTTCTAGGTGAATTGTATTTTTAACTTTTAAATAAATAAGAACATGGAAATACTTCATGGAATGACTTCCGTGTACGGGTACATGTGCCTGTGTGCCTGTGTGTGCCTGTTTGCTTGTGTGTGGGTGCATGTGCCTGTGTGTGTGAGTGCCTGTGTGTGCCTGAGGTTGATGTGGCCGGCCTACAGAGTAGGCACTCACACAGACACACACACAAGCACACACACATAGACACACAAATACATACACACAGGCACATGCACCCATACATAAAAGTAATTTCATGAAGTCATTCCAGAAGTCATTCCATGTTCCTGCACATGGAAGTGTTAAGAGACTCAGAAGTGTGAATGGAGAATTGGGCTGACTGGCTGCAGAGATGGGGGATTTGTCCCAGGAATGGGTGTGAAATGTCCCACTTCGAATATCCCCCAAGGGTTCTCTTGCAGAGTAGAAGGGTGAGGAACTGTATTCCATCCACACAGTGGAAGACAACTCAGCCACAAAACGGATTCGTGCATGCTACAACACGGGTGGGTCATGAAAATGCTGTGCGAAGTGACGCAAGCCCAACACAGAGGCCACCGCTTATGCGGTTCTATTCATATGAAACGTCCAGACCAGGCAAATCCACAGACACAAAGTGCATTCGTGGTGGCCAGGCGATGCGGGGGCGGGGAGGGAAGTGGCTGGTAACGGGTACAGGGTTTCCTTTTGTGTACATGAAAGTGTTTTCAAACTAGACAGGATCATGGTTCATAACCTTGCAAATACCAAGAAGCACTGAACTGTATATTTTAAAAGAGTACGTTTTATG
This sequence comes from Sapajus apella, assembly GCF_009761245.1. Classification (NCBI taxonomy): domain Eukaryota; kingdom Metazoa; phylum Chordata; class Mammalia; order Primates; family Cebidae; genus Sapajus; species Sapajus apella. The sequence continues at coordinate 86,725,169 of NW_022436942.1, read as the reverse complement.
GCACGAGAATTATATCTCTATAAAAAAGAAGGGAAAGGGTGCAGGATGGGGCTATGGCCATGGAAAGGCCATCAGGCTCGGATCTGGTTTCGACTCTGGGCTCCTGCATGGCCTCAGACAAGCCAACAATCTATCCACCCACAACTGACTGACCCTGGAAATGGAATGAAAACAGACACCCTCGTGGCTCAGAGACCAGACGCCTGCCTAGTAAAGCAACCGTGGGGTTCAAATTTAATGAGTGTCTGGGGAAAGGGTGGGCTTAATCTAAAGTATCCCAGAGAGCAGAGAGCAACCTCTGTCAATTCCTGTGTCTAGGAGTCAAGAAGAGCTAGTAGTTACTAAAAAGGCAAGAACAGCCGGGTCACGTTGGAGGAGCTCTTGGAGGTGCTAGGTGTTGCTGATATTCGCATTCTACCGCAAGCCTGTGAAGCCGGTACTTGTGTTACCCTTAGTCTGTGCATGGGGAAACTGAAGCATGGAGCTGAGGGACTGGCTTGCCTGGGGGCACAGCCCATACAGGTTCTGGCCACCCTTGAACGTCCAACCCAGGGCAGGAGCATATGTTCTTGATCACAACTTCTCGACTCAGGTCAAGGGCAAGGACCTGAGCGAGAATTGCCTTAAATCCTGGCCCTGCCCTCTTCTTGCTATTGTTTAAATTCTCCAAGTATCAGTTTCCTCGACTGTGAACTCCGAGAATAATTAGGGTTGTTGTGAAGATGAAATCAGATAATGTTTATGGATTGCCTGTCAGGGATTGGAGCAAAGTCTAAGTTGACTCAAAGGGCAGCTATTAAACATAAATGTGGAGTGTCTCCTACGAGGCAACTGGTGGCTGGAGGGAGGCCAGATTCCCCCACTTCAATCTCTATTTTTCTCTGAAAATTGGGGGTGTGCAGGGGGAGGAATAGAAAATAAAATAAAAACAAGTCAAACGCAGCAAACGCCAAACACATTTCAAAGCGTGTTTATGTTAGCGCTTTTGGTATTCATTTCGTATTGTTTTTCTTTTACAAAACAGGAAAAACATGTTGATAACTTTGAAATCTCCTCTGTCATTTTTTTCCAGTCTTGATCCTCAATTTCCACACCCCAGAGGCCACCACTGACAGGACTTGGCAAGCATCTTTCCAGTTTGTGATTTTACACTTTTACCAAGTATCCATATTTATGCAAAGAAAATATATAGAAAACACAATTTATATTTCTTTAAGTAAAAAAAAAAAAGAAAGAAAATGTGGTATTGTCTTTTGTTTTATGTTTTACACAAAAGCATGTTTTATATAGTTTATATAAATCATATTGTACTTTCATCAACTTATGTTTTGCTTTTCAAAACACTCAACATTATGTTTTATGATCTATCCCTGTTTGTAGAGCTGGACCATTTATTCCCATTTAGATCCATATTTACATAACGATTGAATTCATTTGTCTCAAAGACTGACTAAATTCCATCGGGTACCTTCTCTGTATCTTACTTCTCCATTCTTCTACCCATGGGAAATTACAGTGCTTTAAATTCTTTGCCTTTGCAAATAACTGGATCTCTCCCCATGCATATGTATCCAGGTTCTTCAGCGTCTTCTAATCCCGGAAGTGAAATTGCTCGTTGAGAGTCTACACATTTAACTCTTTGATTCCGCTATTTGGTGTTTCCAAGTGGTTGTCCGCACACACTGAGCAGCGTGGGAGGCTGTCCTTCCCTGAGACCCTGAAACCCCCATGAAGGCGTATCCCGTGGCCAGGTGATGGTTCCAGTTGGTCAATGGAACATTAACCTAGCTGTTGTTGTGACGGGATTTTGTAGAGTGGCTGAGGCTCATCATCAGTTGACTTTCATAAAGGAAGTTATCTTATACAATCTGGGTGGGCCTGACCCAATCAGTTGAAAGGCGTTTAGAAGCAGGGCCGAGGCTTCCCTGAACAGGAGGAAATCTTGCCTGTGGATAGCAGCTTTAGTTTGAGCCCCAAAGATGCAGGCTGCCCTTCATGACAGCTTTTCCAGGACACATAGCTATATCTGTGTATCTAACCTATCGATCTATCAATCATCTATCTATGTGTCTATCATCTATCAAATCTATCTTCCATCATCTATCTAATCTGCTGTCTCTCTGCCTACCTACCTACCCCCCCCATCTGTCATCTCTCTATTATCTATCTTACTTCTCGCTATCTAATCTCATCTATCTTGCATCTGTCTCCTTACCTAGCTGTCTACCTATCTATCTTCTCATCTTGTTTCTCTAGTGGAACCTCCTGTATTATCAGCTTCTTTATTTTAGGTAATTTGGTGGGTAGGGTACCATTTACTTCCCTGTTACTGTAGTCACTGTGCCCGGCTCATGGTGGCCGTGGAGGGTCAGGGTTTGTGGACTGCAGCGACCTGAGAGCTCTAAGGCCCGGCTTTGGGCCAGTCCCTGATGCCAAGGTCATGGGCACATGGGCAAATGGGGCTTGGCAAGTTGCTTTCTGCCTTGAGGAAGCCGATCACCATCTTTGAACTATATGCTGGGAAAGCGATTGCATAAAGTGTCCGGGAACCACAAACAACAAGTGGGAATCCCACAGAGAAGGCAGGGATTTTCTATGAAAACATGGCCCTTCCAAGTGGATTTGTTTTAAGGGGCTTTTCTACCTGTGCAGGTTAAACCAGTCAGCCACACACCTCAAAGGAGACCCTGCAGGAACTCCCACTGGTTGAGCCCAGACCTTACATTCTCATTCACAAATTTAATTTCTGGGGAGAAACTTCTCCTATAGAACTGGCCATTTTAAAACAAGTTGTAAGTCATCTCATTTTTGAGCACGAGAGTCAGGGAGGAAAGGGGTTCCTCAGCCCACCTGGACGAGGAGGAATGGCTTGCTCAGGGCTACGCCGCTGGACAGCGGCGCCATCTTGCTTTTATTTCTTTTATCCAGCACACCTGCCACTTCCCTCAAGCGTGTTCTCTCTGAGACAGAGGAGACCTTTGGTGGCAACAGCAGCATGCATTACGCGCCAGATTCTCTTAAGTGCTCTGGGCGTCCTAGCTCCCTGAACCCTCAGAGGGAGACTCTGTTCTCACCCTGAGTTGAAGGGTGAAGAGACGAAGTCAAGAATGCTGGCTAACTCACCCAAGCTCACAAAGCCAGCAGCTGGGTGGAGCTGAGCTATGAACCCCAAGCGAGAGGTCCAGCCCCTGGTTCTTACTCTTTGCACAAGACAACCCTCTAGAAAACGAGCCCCCCAGTGGGGGTGGGGAGTGAGTGGGTGGCCGTGAGGGCCTGTCTCGCCCTGGACTGGAGAAGCCACTGGACAGTGGGACGTGGACATTTTTCAATTCTCTCCAGACCTGCTGTGACTTTGGTGACTCTTAAATCTCTCCAATCCATCTTCAATCATCCATCCAAGGACACTTAAATTTAAGGACATTTAAGGACGCTTAAATCCCAGTATCCTTCCTTCCATCTGCAGCCAGAGAAGCAGTCCACTCCTGTGAGCGTCTCCCAAATCCATAATTTTCTTCCCCGCCACCTGTCTTTGAGGGAGGAACAGCTGGATGAATGCTCCCCTTCCACATGGACAGGCAGCCACGGAGGCCAGGGTGCCTCACTTGGTCTCCTCAAGGGGCTTGCGGAGCTGGCTGCAGACCAAAAGTTTCACATTTTCTCTAAAGAAGGCAACTAGTAAGGAAATCTACTGTTCACGAACTCAAAGTAGATGCTGAGAACAGAGATGGCCACCATGTGCTGCTGCTCAGAATGAAAAGAAAGATGAATTGAATTTCTGTGGGGAGAGGAGGTGTCTTTCACATCCCATTAGATTTTCCAGACTGATTAATAAGATTAATAAGAGCACATGGCATGCTTTTATGTGAACTTGTTAGCCAAGAATGATTTTTACATCTTCGAGGCTTGTAAAAAAAAGGAAAGAAAAACAATATACAACAGAGACTATGTGTCCTGCAAAGCTGAAAATACTGTGTAGCCCTTTATGGAAAATCTTTGCTGATCCCTGAACAAGATCATTTTTCCAACACGAGGGGCCCTCTTTCCCCCAAGAGCCTCTCCTAATCCTGGAGTTTGAGGCCATTCTCTGTGGTAGAGCCATGGAGTTGCGTTCCTTGCAGATGCTAACTCCTGTCCTTATGGCTTTTTCTTCTTCAGTGGTTCCTGATCCGCCGTGTTTCCGGCGGGACTTCAACACCAGCGTGATGACTTCCTCCACAGAAGCCTGCACCCTTTGCTAAACTTGCCATAAATTTGCATCTTGATAATTTGCACTGCATGTCTGCACCTACTAGAATCCTCGTGCTAAACCAGAGGGGCTCATGTTAAACAGGAAGGGAGATTTGAATTGGGGATCACTTTATAAGGCATTGACAATTTACATTTGTGATGATTTTCGGATGACTGACAGCATTTGGTTCCCTGCATGTGATTTTAGCTCAAGGAAGGTGAATATAAACGCTTGAATAACAAGAAGCCCCTAAAATTGGCCTTTCTGGACTTAACCATAACAGATAACATTATAAAACCACCTGCTCCGAAGGAAAAGTGTAAACATAGGGGAAAAAAAATCGTTTCTGTTCATATATAACCAAAGCGGAACTGCAGTTGGTTGGGAAAACATCCCAGCAGGTTAAGACACTGAGGACAGCCGGAAGGCCCTCCGCTCACGTGGCAGGCTCTGGGGAGGTCAAAGGTCCAGCTTTGAACTTGGAACCTAGAGAGTCCAGCTTTCAGCATTCAGAGGGCAGCGACCATCGTGGCTTCATGAGTTCAAACTAAACAGGTGCCTGCCTTGTGGCCTCCATGGGAGCTGTGTTCCTGCTCCTGCCTTGTTGGAGCTTTGCTTTCCTTATCTGTGAAATGGGGATAATCCCACTTTCCTCTGGGGTTGCAGGCAGGAGGACCTACAACCCCAGATCAGTGCCTGGTACAGAGATGACCACTGCACCACCCCGACCCTTTCCATCTTCAACTCAGGAAACAAAGCCAGCAAACTATGACATTGTATTTGAATGCCCTGATTCACCAAGTCAATTTTGAGCTCCCTGTAGCTGCACCAGACGGATCGGTTCCATTTTTATGTAACAAAGTTGTGAGTTGTTTTTCAGTTGCCATGACCCTCAGGTTGAAGGTCATGTAGCCTGAGCATGCCCAGATGAGCCACACATGCAAACAGGAAACCTAAGTGCTCAAACTGAGGTGTAGGTACTGAATTAAGAAGAGAGCACTGCATAGCAGGGTCCAGGATCCAATCAGATTGAGCCCTGGCATCACCCATGGCAGAAGTCAATCAGATTGAGCCCTGGCATCACCCTATGGCAAGATCCAATCAGACTGAGCCCTGGCATCACATCATGGCAGGAGCCAATCTGACTGAGCCCTGGGATCACCCCATGGCAGGAGCCAATCAGAATGAGCCCTGGGATTACCCCATGGCAGGAGCCAATTAGATTGAGCCCTGGCATCGCTTCATGGCAGGAGCCAATCAGAATGAGCCCTGGTGTTACCCCATGACAAGATCATGCCTCCCTGCATCACTTCATTGCCACATCCAGTCTGATCACATCTCATGACCCAATGCTTACAAAATCAGACTCAGCTCTGGGAGACACTGCTTTGGGAACTATCCCAGGTGTTTACTTATTGCAAGTAATACAATCTCCTTGCTAACTCCTCCTTGGTTGAGGTCATTGGATTGATACCTGCCAAGCAACTGAACCCACCTGTTGTGTGGGTAACAACCCCAGCTTCTTAGGGGCAAGAGGATGAGCATTCAACTGCAACTGATTTGGGAACCAATTTAGCATCACTTGGAAATCCAAGGAGTGACTGTGTAATTACACTTACCATTCGATAAGGAGGCACCATCGGGGAACCTGGGGGCATTGGGAAGGTGCTTTGCTGAGGGCTTCAGTGCCTTGAAGCTGAACCCCAGAGTCTGGAGCAAGGTGTGCGCTGGTACTGATCACTCTGTGAATTTGGGAGCTGGGACTGACCTGACCCAGGGCTGATAAAGCCACCCTCTTCCTGAAGTAAAGAAAAAGAGCTTTTCTAGCTATCAAACAATGATGAAATCTGTGTAGTAGGGTAATATTGGGATATTAACTCATGGTTTGCTTTCCCTCTCTGAGGCTTCCCCTCTCTTCCTTCTATTCAAGCAGGGAAACCAGTTCTGATGCATCCTTTGGGGAGGGAGGAGAAGGACAGCAAACAAAATGCCTCCCCGAATTCCAGAGAAGCAAGGAAAATCACAAGTATGACAAAATGTGCGGCCAGAATCACAGGGCAGGAGGCGTTCTCCCTCCACCCATCCTTCCAGGACAGACAGAACAATTTTTTTTTCTCTTGGGAGGTAATGAGGGAGAGAGGAAGAGTGGTCTTTGGGTTCTGAAAGGGAACACGTGTCTGGTTTCTAGGCAGCGTCTTTGGAGAAGACGCAAGAGGAGGTGCCTGCCTGGTGTCTGTGCTGCAACACAAAGACCCTTGAATCCCAGAGGTAGCCCCCAAAAGGCAGGGGCTAGGAAAAGAAACTGATTAGATCTGGAGGAAACAGAGACCCATGCCTGTCAATATCCACTCTCCTTTTTAGTCACTGAACCCTGATGCTCTGAGTGGTGGGTTGGGAAGAGACTAAACTTCTCAGCCTCCCTTGCAGTTGGCTGTGACCATGTGACAGAGTTCTAACACAGTTGTTCTCAAAGTGTGGTTGGGGCCTGGGCCAGCAGAATCAGCATCCTCTGGGGGCTTGTTAGAAATGCAAATTATTGGGCTCTACCCCAGACCTACTCAATCAGAAACTCTGAAGATGGGTGGGGCACATCAACCTGTGGTTTACCAATTCCTCAGGTGATTCTGGTGTTGCTGAAGGTTGAGAACTGATTTAGTCCAAAAGTAAACGGAAATACGCAGTAGTTTAGAAAATCTCCTTAATGAGAACTAGACTCAGTAAGTGGGGACATTCCTTTTGTCCTTTTTCCCTTCCTACCATCTGGAATATAGATATAATGGCTGGAATACCAGCAGTCACCTTGGATAATGAGGCAAACATGGATATATAAAAGCCATTTGATATAAAACCGGTGGTTCACACCTGTAATCCCAGCACTTTGGGCGGCTGAGACGGGCAAATCACTTGAGGTCACAAGTTCAAGACCAGCCTGGCCAACATGGTGAAACCCCATCTCTACTACAAATACAAAAATTAGCCAGGCGTAGTGGCGCATGCCTGTAATCCCAGATACTAGGGAGGCTGAGGTGGGAGAATCGCTTGAGCCCGGAAGGCAGAGCTTTCAGTGAGCCAAGATTGTGCCACTGCACTCCAGCCTGGGTGACAGAGTGAGAGTCCATCTCAAAACAAACAAACAAACAAAAAGCAATTTGCTGATGCTGAGGTGGTAAGATAGGAGAAGGCTAAATCTCTGATGACTAATGACGGGTCATGGCCTTACTTATGTATGTGAAATAAACTTCTTATATGTTTTACCTGTAGGTTTTGAAAGTTTTCTGTTATTCTTAGCCAAAGTTAAGGCTAACTTATGTAGATATTTCTTTTCATGCTTGAGATGACGGGTGAAGAGTGCTACGGGTTATACTTGAATTCATTACAACAAATTCCAGTTTTGTAACCATGAGAAGTCAAGTCCCTGGCAAGGATGCTAGATGGTGGCCTGTGGTTCGGGAATGGCAGGGAGCGGTGATAATCCCAGTGTTCTCTGTTGCTGCTGGTGGTGGGTGCCCCTGTGGAGCCAGACTGACAGCCGGGCTGTTACAGGACGGAGGAGAAAGCAGAGACTGACAGTTCAGCCTAATTTGCAGCAACAGAAAAATTACTCCAAAAGGGCGCTTCATTTTCTCAATTCAAGGCATGCTAGTTAAGATGATGCATGGGCCGCCCAGCATCCGACTGGTGTGCTGATTAGTGAGGGTGCTTGAAGCGTGGGTTCTGGATTCCGGGCAAAGAAGCCTGGAGAAGAGCCATCTGATTAACAAGCTGACTGCATTAGGTACAACCAGCGATTTACATAATCCGGTGATTAGGAATACATTATGCACGCACACACAGGCATGGTAGGGGAGGCCTCTCGCAATTCCAACCGCTAATGTAATTTTCCCTCTACGCAGGCCGAGTGCAGACCCCAGCTCTGCCAAATGGTGTGGTCTAACAGTTTCTCTCATCAGGGGAGCAAAGCCAACCTTGTTACCGCGGCTTGCAAAGGGCAGTCCTGACAGAGCAGACCAGGCTGGACCTGTTATCCGACCACACTGCCTTCCTGCTCCCATTTTCTAACGAACCCCCAAAATTCTGTATGATATTTTGGTAGAACTTATTTTAAAAAATGCTCAAGGAGACGCTGATAGGAAAATGCATTGCTGATGGAGACGCTAACAATTCCCCTCATTTCCTCTGCGACTGCCTTAGATTCCATAGGAGCAGTGAGACCCCGCAGTGGCAGGGCAGGGGACAGAGGAGAGAGGTGGCTTCTCACGGGAAGCGGTCTCTCCTTAACACTTACAGGAGCAAGAGAAAAGACTTTCTTCATCATCACATCGCAGGTGCATCCATACTGAGGCTGTTCTCAGTTTTGCCTTCTCGTCATCTCCATTTGTCTTAACTTTGCAGTTCCTTCTAGAAATCTTAGCACAGTGCAGTAGTGCACCAATTAAGATCCATGTCATAGCCAGGCAGCATCTCAGCCCAGCATTCCGCAGCAGAGTACAGCAGGGTGCGTGTGGCGCTGAGTGACAAGAGCTTACTCGTTAGCTCAGAGATCCTGCAGGAGCCATCGATCACCAGGGCAGCTGAGTTATTGGGCATCCTCAGTGTGGTGAGCAGGAAGCAATGCACTATTGTATACGTGGTCATGATAATAACAGCAATTTATGTGTATGCCTCTATTAGTTTTCTAAGGCTGCTGTAATGAAGACAGCAAACGGATGGCATACAACAACTGAAATTTATTCTCTCACCGTTCTGGAGGCCAGAACTTTGAAATCAAGTTGTCAGCAGGGCCGTGCTCCCTCTGCGGCTCCAGGGCAGGGTCCTTCCCTGACTCTTCCTGGCATCAGGGGTTTGCCTGCAACCCTGTGAGTCCCTGTCTCGTGTACGTGACACTGCAATCTCTGTCTCTACCACCGAGCCGTGCTCTCCCCGTGGCTCTGTCCAAATCTACCCCCTACAGGGACACCGGCCATTGCATTAGCAGCCACCTAATGACCTGGTCTTTCTTAACCTAATGGTAACTACAAAGACCCTGCTTCTAAGGAAGGTCAGATGCATCGGTCCTGACGGTTAGGAATCCAGCATGTCTTTTGGGGGAACAAAATTCAACCTGCAATGATGTTTCTTTATCCTTTGCAAAGAATTTTCATGAATCATCGTCACATTTGGTGTTCAACACAGCAGAGCAGAAAGGGCTGGTGTCCCCGCAGGAGGGGAAACTGAGGCACAGAGGACTTGGATTTCCGCCCTTCTGGTCTCCGGACAGCCACGTCCTCCAGTGTGCTCGCCCCTTCCTGCGGCAGCCCCTCTGAGCTGACGGGGAATTGATCCAGTCATCAGCATTGTACTAGTAAAAATACCACCCTAACATGGGCCGCCTTGCACCCCACCACGGTTCTGAGCTCTTTTCAAGTACCAGGTGGTGTTCCAGGCACTCCTGCAGGCACTGAGTTACCTACTCCCCACAGCCCAGCGAGCGGGCTCTTCAGCTCTCCCCCACTTCACAGGTTAGGAAATGGAAGAGTTGCAGGAAACGTAATGGACTAGCTCAAGAATCGCAGCTACGATGCATGGAGGTGGGAGGGGGGCGGGGATGGAGCCTAGGCTGACGGAACCCTAAAGCGCATGCCCCGAACCCCTACAATATCTGACAGTAATATCCCTCAAATATCATAACAACTTTGAAAAAGCAAATGCATACACTAAATATCTCAAGAAACCTCCTTTTTTAAAAAAAATAGCTTCATTGAGATATAATTCAGACACCATGCGATGCACACATTTAAAGCACCATCCGGTAGCCTCACACTTTATCTAGTTTCAAAACATTCCCCTTGTGCCAAAAGGAGACCCTAATCCCATTGGCAGGCACTCCCATCCCCCGCCTCCCCCAGCCCCCGGCAACCAAGCATGTGCTTTGTGTCTCTGTGGACTTACCTATTCTGGATATTTTACTTAAAAGGAATCAAACAATATGTGGCCATGTGCCTGGCTTCTTTCTTCCTATTTTGAAGGACTGTCCACGTGGTAGCATGGACCAGTCCTTCCTTCCTTTCAGTGGCCTCATAACCTTCTATTGTATGGACAGACCACAGTTTTCGTACCCTTTACCAACTGATGGACGTTGGGTTGTTCCCACTTTTGGGTAACGAGTGATGCTGTGACCAGCATTTAAGTCCAAGTCTTTGTGTAGATGTAGGTTTCACTTCTCTTGGGTTCACACCTAGGCGTGCCATTAGGAAAGGTCCTTTAAGTCCAAGTCTTTGTGTAGATGTAGGTTTCACTTCTCTTGGGTTCACACCTAGGCGTGCCGTTAGGAAAGGTCCTTTAAGTCCAAGTCTTTGTGTAGATGTAGGTTTCACTTCTCTTGGGTTTACACCTAGGCGTGCCGTTAGGAAAGGTCCTTTAAGTCCAAGTCTTTGTGTAGATGTAGGTTTCACTTCTCTTGGGTTTATACCTAGGCGTGGCATTAGGAAAGGTCCTTTTTAACAGCAGGTAGTTACGTAGACTCTTCTCCAAGGTGAATTGTCTTTCTTTAACTCTGGTGAACTCACCAACTTAGAATAGTCTCATGGATTTATGAATCTCCTTCCTCCAAAGTGGCCCAAGCACTTTTCTTCATACTGTGAAATCTACTCCTCTGGAATGATTTTTATGGTCGTTCCAGACAGCAATGGGGGCAGCAGAAGGGCTCTGCCCAGGTCAGGGGCCGGGAAGCGTGGCCGTTCCAGCCACCCGGCGGCCTCCTATCCCGGTCCCTGCTCCCCGGAGCACTGTCCAATTACAGACACATGGAGGCATGGGCGTCTGTCTTCTGTGAATCCTGCTCCTTGTGGCTCCGAGAACTCCGTGTTCTGAGCGATGAATGTTCCTGGGTGGTGTCTCATTAATTATAGCTTATTGGCTGCCTCGCCAGTTGCATCTTAATGAGTGACCCTCATTGCTGACCCTTTATTAGCACAGGAGTTCTTTGTTGGGTTCTGGGTCTCTTCCGATTTTTTAAGCACAGATCAATGGGATGTTGTGGGGCTGGCGTGTTCCACTTCCCATCCTGGGGGGACAGGAAAGCACCCTTGCATGTGCTCTGCGCAGCTCTGCTCCTGGCACTGACCCCGCCCCACAGCCAACAAGCAATCCCTTTGATGTGCAGAGGAGGATGCAGTAGGGTTCTCTCACTATCTACTTATGTGGCTAGATCATATTTCAAGAGTTTACTCTGCACACAGCAGACAGGGCCAGCCTTGGCGTACCTGAAAACCCTAAGAATACAGAGGTCAGAACACAAAGGAGAGTCATCCTAGCCTAAATGACCTACCACGGTCCAGGCACGTGGCTTCTGGACTGTGGAGAAGGGTGCTAACTGCATTAGTCACATTAGTTGAAAATACAGTTAAAAACCCTCTAAAACGTCAATGAGACCAGGCCGCTGCTCTGCTCAACCTCCTCCCGGCTTTTGTCTGATTCAGAGTGAAGCCAAAGCTCTGCGGAATCGACCCCTTGGTTTCCTCCCTGCTTCTCCTCCACCCCATCATGTTTTCAAGCCACAGCCTCTTGTTGCTGTGTCTTGAGCATGGCCGCCTTTGCATATCCTATTCCTTCTGTCTGGAGCGCTGTTCCCCCAGATACCCACATGGCTCCACCCTCGCCTTCCTTCTCCCCTCATTCCCGTTCCCTGCTGTGGCCTCCCTAGCTGTGATCACCTAGGAGACATTGTTTCATTTCAGCTTCGAGGACTTGCTATGTCTCCCGCTCGCCGGTCCTCCCCCGCTGCCTGGAACAGTGACTGGACGTAGCAGTTGCTTAACAAACATACAGAGCAGGAAAGCAAAGGAGAAACCATTTGCACATCTTTCCTATCTGAGTTCTAAAAGCATTTAATAGCAGGGAATTTGAGGGCACAGCGCTTTAGGAAGAAGGTCTTGAATTGAAAGAAGTGGGATCTTGGCCTGCTTCCTGCAGGACCACCATCAGGACCTGGATGGAGTCATTGTCTGAAATGCCGCCTTGGAGGTGAGGCGGGGGCCCTGTGCTTGGCCTGCAGACAACTGCAACTGTGGACTGCGGTCCAGCAACGATGGAGGGCTCAGGGCAGCCTGTGTCAGGACAGGAGACATAGTCTCCTTCCAGCCACAGCCCTGGCTTGGGCCGTGGAAGATCCAGGAGCTGTTACCCCAAAAACTGAAGTGGGCAGAAACCCCTAGAAGGATGGGGCTAATTCGTTTCTTATTCCCTGATGGAAGGGTGGAGTCAGAAATCTGGGCGAGGTACAGGACAGCATGTCATGAATTTGGAGTCCCCAACTGATGGATGGAGATTTATCCTCATGCTGCAGCTTTGCGGGACAACAGGGAATCTCCAACACCCTTCCGATTGGTCAGTGTTATGACTCTGGTCTGTTCTGATTGGTTGGAGCCCATGCCACTCCAGTTGGTGGAGTCTGAGCATCACATCCTTTACATACCCATAAATGGGACATTTCAGGTAACAAATGTGATTGGCTCTGCAATTTCTCTGGTGCCAATGAGTGACCATGATGACTCCCTAGTATCCTGATGAATGTGGGCCAGCAATGATTTGTTTTTTCTTTTTGAGACAGGGGGTCTTGCTGTGTTGCCCAGGCTGGAGTGCAGTGGCAAGATCATTGCTCACGGCAGGCTCTAACCCCTGAGCTCAAGCAATCCTCCCACCTCAGCCTCCTGAGTAGCTGGGATTACAGCCATGCTCCATCTTTGCTCTGCTATTTTATATATATATATGTGTGTGTGTAGAGATGGGGTCTCAGTATGTTTCCCAGGCTGGTCTCCAACTCCCTGGTCAAGCAATCTTCCCACCTCAGCCCCAAAGCACTGCAATTACAGATGGGAGCCACCATGCCATGCATCCCCTGCCTTTTTGAAAAATAAAACTTTATCCATGTTAAAAGTCTTACAATAGCAATGGCTGCCTTTTAATGAGACTCTTACATGAGGTCTTCGTGGGTCTTCTTGGGGTACCTGGAAACCCCAAAAATACAGAGGTCAGAACACAAAGGACAGTCATCCTTGTCAAAACGACCTACAAGGATCTAGGCATGCAGCTGCTAGGCTGTGGAGAGCTGTGCTAACTGCATTAGTCACATGACGTTAAAAACAAGCCTCATTCCTCTTCCCCACTGCACTCCGAGTTTCTGTCAGAGGTTACCGCTGGAGGAACATAGACTCACAATAGTAAACCACTTAGCAGATCAGTCCTGGGGAGATGCAACTCCTCTCAAAAGGCAGCCAAGCAAATTTTCCTCCGTCCCTGAGGACGTAGCTAACGGCTCTGCTGGCTGGCAGCAACAGACCAATAATTCTGGGCTGTCACTGCAGGGAAACCAAACTCCCTCCTCATTTACTTTCAATTGATTCACAGTGCAAGCTGGGGTGCAGGAAACAAACTTTACTCATCTGTCAGTTTGCTTCTAATATAAGATACAGAATCCATTCCAAAACATGCATTTAAAAAAGAAAGCAATTTAAGCGGGCAACATCTTTGGAAAGTCCCATGCTATAAATGAGGACTTAAACAGACTGTCCTTTGGGGTGGCACGTGGACTAAGTGGCACTAACTTTCCAGAGAAATGTCATTTTTTTTTTTTGCAACCTAGCCAAGAAAGGAGGCAGTTGAGAAATATGTACTTTCTTTCTCCAACGTTAATAATCTCTTTCACTGTTTTCAATATTTTGCATCTTGGGTATAAACAGATTATTGCTATAAATCAAGGGTATTTTCAAAGCCAGTCCCAAGGGCAGACCCTGCTCCAACAGCATTCTGAAAAAGGTGAAAATGGCCTGTGGTATCTGAGTGTGGGGGGCATTTCTGGTGTGCATCCATACCTGGACCTCTTCTCTTTCCTGAGCCACAGAGAAGTATCTATGTCCCAGACCCTTTGCAGCCAATACAATATGAGTGCAAATGATGTGTGTCCCCAGCTCTCTGCTTCTTCCCTCTCTGGTGGCACAGTCTAGGGTGGCAGTATCGCAGGATAGTGTGAGTTGGATCCCTGAGTCACTGGCTGGAGGGGAGGCCAGGCTGACCTGCAGCACGCTTTGCATGAGTGTGATTAAAACACTTTGGCTGTGCTGAATCCCCAAAATTCCATTGCTAGCCTGTTTTGGGAGGAGCTAGCTTGACAGCTGCTGATAAATCACCCCGGGGAAGCCAGGCTGGCATTCACCTGGACATGACGGAGTTCTTCAGTAAACAGACTCGCATCCAACTCTGATGGACTGAGCTAAAAGGGTGCCCCTGCTAGGGTCACTGGCATCTCAAAGAGAACCACAGGTAGAGGGAAACACTTCAAAAGAGAGGGGTGAACTAGCAGTGGTGGGTTGAGTCAACACCTGTGGATCATCAGGGGAATTTGGAGGCTGGTTTTCTTGGTGTCCATACAATCATAGAAAGCTTTCATCAAGTGGGGATGGGGTGTGAGCACAGAAGCAACATCTGGATAACTCAAGCAAGAGAAGAATGTTGAATGTCCCACAGAATCAGTGGTCAGGTGCCATGACGGGGCCTGAGCAGTGAGGGTCTCTCCACATCTTTGTAGGAAGATGCTGGTGAGGGGCGCCAGGAGGTGGTTTCTGTTCTGTCCTTGCATCACCAGTCAAGAACCAGAAAGACCCAGTTGGCCCAGTCTGGGTGGCACCCATCCCTGGCTGGGGCCGGGCAGTGAGGGACGGCTCCAGAGGAGGGAGGCCGCAGTGGGTCCTGAAAAGCCACAGCACCATAGTCCACCCAGACCCTCCACAGATGGTGGCTTGGGCACAACCACATCTAGTTTCCCAGGCTTTGCTAGTAAGGCCAGGAGTCCCCTACCAGGGCTGCCTCTCTGTTTCAGTGAAGGCCAGGAGGTTCGCAATCTCAGCAGTGCCCCATTAGTTCCACTGCAGCTGTCAGCACAGAGGACTCATTTTCCCTTCTAATGTTGTTTGCCCACCTCTATCCAAAAACCCCATGAGTCCTACTTGGCCCTAACCACAGGTTGAAAGCCCAGCATCTGCCACTTAAATAATAGATGGCACCGCCCCCTCGTGGCAGAGACTGGCAGCACAGCACGTCCCAGAAAACATTTTACCTGTCCCCGACTTTTCCGAACAAAGAGTAAGCAGCAGCCCACACACCTGACCAGAGGAAAACAGACTTTACTCTTCCCATGTTGTCAGCGCCTCCAGAGCCCTACTGAGGTGGAATACACATGCCGTAAAAGGTAACCATGTAAGCATACAGCGCAATGGATTTTAGTAGCTTTACACAATTGTGCAGCCTGTACCACAATCCAGTTTTGGAACACCATCATCATGCAGAAGGGCTCCTTGTGCTATTTGCAATTAATCTCTGCTTCAACATTCAGCCCCAGCGATCACTGATCATGCTTTCTGTCCCTGTACTTTTTGCCATTTTTAAAGAAAGTTCATCTAAAAAGAATCCCACAATATATAGTCTGTTAACACTTGCCTTCTTTCGTCCCAGTGGTTGATTTTATTGCCAAATAGCTTTGAACATAGTTGATGTATTTTTACTTATTGTTCTATTTGGTCGTCAGATCGTGTTTTGTTCCTTGGCTATCCACAATTTGTTTATTATTTCCCCGGTTGAGGGACACGTGGATTGATTGTGGGTTTCGGAGATGAGGAATGATGCTGCATGACAACATTGGCCTTCCTGTCTCCAGGTGGACAGGTGTTTAGATTCCTGAGAGCAGAGTGTCCCGGTTGTATGGCAAGCATACATTCCACGTATGAAGAAACTAGCAAATTGTTTTCCAGCAACTCTTTGCCACCCTACTGCATTCCCACCACCAGCGTGTGCAGGTTCAGGTCCCACGTCCGCACCAGCACCTGCCATGGCACGCTCTTTCCATCTTAGCCTTTAGCAAGCACGGGAGGCGGTATTTCATTGTGGCTTTGATTTGCATTTCCCCCATGACTAATGGTATTGACCATTTTAATTTCTCTACCATTTCAGATTTCAATTAATTACTATTGTAGGTTTGGGCTCAAATCCATTTTCTAATATTATATTTAGGCCTTGCTATTTTTGGCTCAAATTCATCGAGCCATTACTGTAACATCATACTTAATCTTTATGTTGGAAAATTTGAAAAGAACCAGTTAATAGAACGAAAAGGAGGCATTTTGGCTTATCATCAACTGAAAAATAAAAATAAATGAAAATCTAAAGAAAATGAGAAGCTGGAAGCAGTTTGATGTAGCAAACAAAACAGTAACATGTTTTATATTATCAACCATTTAAATTATCAAAACATATATAATTAGATGCACTTCCCTCTCCTTCCAAATTTCCCTGTAACATTGGATTTTTAAAAATCTGCCTGTTGTCTCTCCCAGCAAATACAGTGTCTGAATAATGAGATTTTTTTGGCCCCACATGGACATGTGTGATGCTCTCAGTGGAGCATGTGAATTGCTGCTGTTATCTGGACGGGTTTTCTCTGCTCTCAGTGAGCCAAGTTCCTTGCCCGAGGTTTCATTACCTCCTCCTCAATTGTTAACGAGCATGTCTACTGAGGAGTCTGGGAGTATCCGCCAGAACGTGAGGTCCACATCAAACAGGTATGGCCAGACAGCAGCAGCCAGGGGCCTCCCTCGCTGCCCTGGGTTGATCTCTCAGATTAATTCAAACCTTTTGCAAATTAGTGGAGAAATTTTCCAGTTTCCTGTGTCTCGGCCCAGCTTTGCAGATTTAATTTTGAGAGGCACGGCAGTAATCTGGTCCTAAAATCCCTTGTTCCACGTGGTGTTACTGACATATTGGACAAATAAAAGCCTCTGGGGGGAAAAAAGAGGATCTCGCCTCTTTCTTTCAAGTGATTCAGGGAAAGTGAACTGGTGTGTCAACTCCATGGTTTTTCTGGCAGATTCAAGAAAGCATTCTCTGATGTCAGTGAGGGCTGATTACAATAACAAGAAGAGGCCCAGGCATCAGAAGACCCAAACGTTTCCTGCTCCCTGCTTTAGGACACTTGCCAAAACCCTCCTTGGCCTCTGTCCGCTGGCTCAGTCAGTGGAGCACAGGTGAACGGCACACACTCGGAAGCCAGTCCATGGGATTCCAGCCACAGCCTGCTGCTTCTTAGCTGTATGTCTTTGGAAAATTACTTAACCATTCTGTGCCTCTGCTTCCCTGTTAGTTTATTTTGCATTGCCATAAAGGGTGATCTGAGGCTGGGTAACTTACAAAGACAAGGGGTTTAATTGGTTCATGGTTCTGCAGGCTGTACAAGAAGCATAGTGCTGGCATCTGCCTCTGGGGAGGCCTCAGGAAGCCCTTATTCAGGGCAGAAGGCTACACCTCCCTCTGGGAGCCTTCTGTGTTTTTCTCTTCATCTCTTCAGCCCTTGTCTCATCAGCAAGTGTGGCCTTTGTACCAGAAACCAAGCTAGCCTGCAGCACACTTTTAAAAAACAGTATTGAGATACAATGCAAATATAATGCAATCCACTCACTGCGTGCGCGTGCATGTGTGTGTGTGTGTGTGTGTGTGTGTGTGACCCAGGCGCTGCAGTGCAGTGCTGTGATCATGGCTCACTACAGCCCCAACCTGCTGGGCTCAAGCGATCCTCCCATCTCAGCCTCCCCAGTAGCTAGAACTACAGGTTTGTGTCCCCACACCTGGTTAATTTTTAAATTGTTTTGTAGAGGTTTTGCCATGTTGCCTAGGCTGGTCTTGAACTCCTGGGTTCAAATGATCTGCCCACCTCCACCTCCCAAAGTGTTGGGATTGCAGGCATAAGCCACTGTGCCTGGCTCACTCATTTAAAATGTATAATTCAATGGTTTTCAGTAGATTCTCAAAGTTGTGCAGTCATCTCTATAATCAACTTCAGAACATTTTCATCACCCTCAAAAGAAACTCTGCCCACTTTAGTTGTCACTTGCCCCCAGTCTCTCCCAGCCCTGGGCACCCACTAAGAGACCACTGTCTATTCCCATCGGTGTCCATGTTTGACATATTACGGCTGTTCATCTTTGGGAAGTGCTCTCAGAGTTAATTTATGAACACAAGAAAGGAAAGAAGTCAATCGCTTCTGTTTATTGACACCTTCTTTTGGGTCAAAAATGCCATTCTCTTTCTCCAAGTTTCTCATTTCTCAAATATAGATTTGATAAGTCTATATTTATCAGATCTGATCTTTTGCTATTCTCGAAGATGATGTCACCACTATTACCATGACCATGGCCATCACCATGATTATCATCATCATCACCATCCTTCTCTTCATCATCACCATCACCATCATCATTCTCATTACCACCACCGTACCATCTTCATCACCATGTCATTTTCATCATCACCATCATCATCACCACCAGCACCATATCACCATCATCATCCTCACCATCATCACCATTGTCATTTTCATCATCAACACAATCATCATCATCACCACCATCACCATCATTATCATCACCACCATCATCATCACCACCATCATCACCACCACCATCATCACCACCATCATCATCACCACCATGATCAACACCATCATTATCACCAACACCATCCTCTTCATCACCACCATCCCCATCATCACCACCACCACCATCATCATCACCATTATTCTCCTCCTGTTCTCCACCCTTTTCCTATAAGTATTTTCCAGTTTAAGGTGTACCAGTAAAATGATAAACTCTAGAGCCAGAGATATATAGGTTTAAACCCCATAACCACCTTTCCAAGCTGTGTGGCCATAGACTATTAGCTCTGCCTTCAGGCCTCAATGCCCTCACCCATAAAATGAAGATAATACAGGTTCAGGCATTGCTGAAACAGCTGTTATGAGGATGAAATGAAGGAGTGAACACGAAGCACTCAGCACAGTGCCAGCACTCAGGAACTGTTCATTATTAGCACTGTGGAAATGAAACTCAATAGGGTTCAGCAAACTTTGATCTCACAGATTTACCACACCAGGGAGGCTCTAATGTCTGGAAATTCTTGCTAGTTTTTACTCTGACTTCCTCTGGTTAGGTGCCCCGGGATTACACAATCCTATTTTTGTGGGTACTGATGGTGTCTGCCTTGAAGGGGGATTTTCCATGACTGACACTGAGAAACAGAAAACAAGACCAAACATGTGGAAGCATTTTAGAAGCTGTAGAGTGCTGAGCTCATGTCAGGAAAGGAGATGATGACTCATCCTTTAGCCTTCAGTCTCTCACGGAGCCAAGAGGGGCATCCAGTCCAGTTCTCTTCTCCGACATCTGCAGAACTGAGGACAAACACCCAGGGTCAGGCCTCACATGCAGAGCTGGAAGCTTCTAGGGGTTTTGCAGAAAATGAAAGCACTCTCATGTTTCCCATGGTGTCTCTCTGTAGGAAACTTATTATATAAATAATCTCAATTAAAATCAGCCCCGAATTATGGGTGACATTTTCTTCTGCTGACTCTGAAAGTCCCAGGGTTCCTATCTAGATGTGCAAGGCTGCAGAGAAATTAGGTCACAGATACACAAACATTCACAGTTGAACTTGGCAAAGTTCTCTTCCGGGAGCTTCTGCTGTGCCAACTGTGGGATCCTACTGGGTTGCTTATAGCAGAGGAGGCCTCATGTTATCTGCGGTGTTTCCCAGAAGCAGGTTTGTATGGTGGGGGAAGAAACATGGGGGAGATGCCTTAAAAATGAGAAGGCATCCAGCTACTCAGGAGGCTGAGGCAGGAGGATTCCTGGAGCCCACGAATTAGTTCCAGGCCAGCCTGGGCAACGTAGCAAGAACCTCATCTCTAAAAATAAAAGAAAATCTATTTTAAAAAGAGAATAGCAAAAACAATGTAGAAAAGATTGTGGTAAATAGTGTTACACTGTAACTACAGCCTCTCAGCTGGTGTCTCTGCTTCTGCAGTCAGGCAGGCTGAGGTCAAGCCCCATGGCCACTCCCTACAAGCTGTGTAATTTTGGGTGAATGACTTGACTCTTTTAAGTCTTGACTTTTTCATCTGTGAACGGGAGTAATGCCTGCTACCGTACAAAGCTTTTGGGATGACTTAAGGAGCTTCTGAGCACATGAAAAACACCAGGGGAGGGGGGGATTATGGAGTGTGGGGAGGATTTCTAATAATCCTCTTGGAAAATCAACAAAACATGCATGAGAAGACCTTAAAAATGAAAAATAAAACTACCATGTGATCCCGCAATCCCACTTCTGGGGATACATCCAAAGGAAATCAATAAATCAATTCAGTATGTACACCTATATTTATTGCTGTTACTCACAGTAACCAAAGCATGAATATAGTCTCAGTGTCCATGGACAGATGAACGCATAGAGGAAACATGGTAGATACATACAATAGAAGATTACTCAGTCATAAAGAAGGCAATCCTACCATTTGTGACAAGATGGATGAACCTGGAAGACCTTATGGGACGTGAAATATGCCAGGCACACAGGGACAAACGCTGCATGACTCCACTCACAGGCCTCGTAGGCGGTCTCTGAAACAGTGAAACTCATTACAGCAGAGAAGAGAATGCTGGGTGCCGGCAGCTGGGGAGGGGGAATGGGGAGGTGTTGATCAATGGGTGTCAAGTTTCAGTCATGCCAGATGAATGCGTACGTTCTAGAGCTCTGCTGTCTGACCCTGCGCCTGTATTAATAACAGGGTGTTATGCACTTAACATTTGTTAAGGGGAGGATCTCATGTTAAGTGTTCTTAATTAAAACGAAGAAAACCCAGAAACAAAACAGAACAAAACCCACAAAAGGACATAAGTAAACTTTGGGAGGTTCTGGGTCTGCTTATTACCTCGATTGTGATGATCATTTCACAGATACATGTGTATGTCCAAACTGATGAAACTGTATATATTAAACATGTGTAGTTGTTTTGATACATCAATTATGCCTCAATAAAGCTGTTTTTAAAAATGTGGATGACACCGGGTATGATGGCTCACGCCTTTTATCCTAGTGCTTTTAGAGGCTGAGATGGGAGAATCGCTTGGTCCGGGAGTTTGAGACCCACCTGGGCAACATAGTGAGATCCTGTCTCTGAAGAAAATTTTAAAAAATTAGCTGTTCCTGATGATGCATGCCTGTGGCTCCAGCCACTTGGGAGGCTGAGGTGGGAGGATCACTGGGGCCCAGGAGGTCAAGGCTGCAGTGAGCTGTGATTGCGTTACTGCTCTCCAGGCTGGGCAACAGGGCGAGACCCCATCTCAAAAAAAATGTGGATGAGAAGAATTTGGAACATCTCCTGAGAACCTAGAAGTGGCAGAGCTTGCCCCCCATAGGGAATGAAGCTGAGATTGAGGGGCTGAGGGGCTATGGGGAGGCGGCCACAACGTCTGGGGCTCTCTGAGTGCAGGATGTGTGGCACTAGAGCTCCTGTCCTCACCTTTGTGCCTTTGTCACAGCTTGGGGGCAAGAGGAAACTCCCGCTCAGATCAGGGTTTTGGGGCAGGGAGCTAGCATGTTGGGACTGTACACTGTAAGGGACACTCACCGGGAGCCCTGGCCCCTCAGAAGTCCTCTTTAGGTTCAGAGATAAAATTGCAAGTTGCCTAGGACTCTTAGATCATTCCACTGCAACCCTGAGAGGTCATCACCTCACTGTGGGTTGCTTTTAGACAGTAGAGATCTGCGTCAGGGGCTCATGTGTGACCTGGTAGCAGGTGGCCCCTTAAAGGGAAAACAGAACTCTCCCCTATGTGTGCTTGGAAGGCAAAAATAACACTTTTTAATAAAACAAATGAATGTGCTGATTTTGACCTTTTTAAACTTCTTGACAAAATCCAGATGGAAACTAGCTGTTCTCATATTAATTTACAAAGCAAAATACCCAATTCTCATTCTAATCTGCACCCACCTAAGGTTCTTGAAAATGAAATCCCATTAGTAATTCCTTTTCATTTTTACTTTCAAGAATCTTTCGTGTGCAGGGAGTTTGGCTTTGGTGATTTCTGCACTTGGGCACAGCGGGAATTCTGTAAGCATTCTGAAAACTTTGTTCTCTCCCATTACAGGATACAATGCAGTATCCTAGGAAGTTTGTTGTTGAGAATCTTTTAACGTTACGAAAGCATGTATTGGAGATAATGCCAGGAACACATCTGTAAGTGAATCTCAGGTCTGATTACAGCAAATCCTTGCTTTAAAATACTTGCTCCAAGTAACCTGATCGCTGTCATTTTTGTGGTTGATATGTGCACACACACACCAGCCCAGCATTTAGAAGAATGAGGACTGCTTCCTCCCTACAGCTGCCTGACAGTTAGACTTAGAAAAGGAATTCTCCACTGCTCATATATTCGTTCCCTAATAAATCCAGCCTTTTCCAGGCCCCTTCAGAAGGAAAGGAAATAAAGGGACACCATGGATCTTAAGCTAATAATGACAGTAACTTCAGGCTATGGCTCAGGCAAAGCCAGAGTCAAAGTCTTTGATTTGGTGCTAAAACCTAAAATGAAGGTGAAAGAAAAGCTAATGAAGAAATGAACACTCCATAGATGGCATCTGTTTCTCTGTAACCAAGAAAAGTGGGTTTTACTCGGTTTGTAGATGAGATCACAAGGCTGCCAAGTACAGTTGGGCAGGCTTTGCACTGCACAAGGGCTCTACGCCTAAGCAGGTGTCATTCACACAGCAGCATCGCATATTTTCTGATAAAGGGAAGTCAACTGTCATATGGAAAGCCCTTTCTAATTTGTTTGGGCTAGTGTTGGGGCCATTCCCTTGGGACATAATGAATAGCGAAGAAGCAGCACACAAATATTTTCAAAGCATCTGTTCTCAAAGAAGAACTGGTTTCTAAATGAAGCCCAATCACCTTACTGTTTGATTTCATGCCTGTAATCCCAGCACTCTGGGAGGCTGAGACAGGAAGAAGGCTAGAGGTCAGGAGTTTGAGACCAGCTGGGCAACACAGTGAGACCCTGTCCCTACAAAAGAAATTGTAAACATTAGCTGGGTGTCGTGGCATGTGCCTGTAGTCCCAGCTACTCAGGAGGCTGAGGCAGGAGGATCACTGGAGCCCAGGAGTTCGAGGCTGCAGTGAGCTGTGATTGCAGCACTGCACTCCAGCCTGGAAGATAGAGCAAGACCTTGCTCAGACAGACAGACAGACAAAGAAGAAAGGCACGTGAGTCATGCAGCACGTAAGCAGGAGCCTTCATTATTTTGTTTACTCCCTAAACTCAAAGGCTCGAATATTTGCCTGGCTCTTTGTGGATATCTAATATTTGTTAAGTGAAAGGATTGAAAGGTGATTTTGTACATGAAGCTGCAGTTAGCTTGACATCGGCCCTTAGCTTTTATCCCATTATCTTGGGACTATTAATCATTAACCTTGTTCTTTCTTTTTTGGTGGTGAGGTATGTAACATAAAGGAGTAAAGAATAATCTAGATGAAAAATTAAACACATGAAATCTCCACTCACACACATTTGACAAGAACTGTTTGGTAAGAAAGTCTAGATTTCTGTGCGAGAATCAGGAATTAAAGTCTCTCCCCATACATCTCTTTTTACTGCTACTATTTAATTCTTCCAGCCTTCTTCACTAGGTGAGGGTTTCTCAAACTTTCTGGTCTCAGAATCCCTTTGTTGTCTTAAAAATTATGGAGAACTGTAAAAAGCTTTTTCCCATGTAGGTTGCATCTATTGATACTTGTTGCATTCAAAATTAAAACTGAAAAGTTTTTGAAACTCAAGATGACACAGTCACACGTTCTATCAGTTGTCAGGGTGATGACAACATCCTATGTCTCTGTGCACTTGTGAGAGAATGTGAGCGAAAAAGGCAAATAACATCATAGCATTTTGGGGAGTCAGTTTCCAAGATGGACCCACTAATTCTTGTTCTCGGTAGTCACACCCCGTGTATAATCCCCTCCGACCGAACCAGGGCTGTCGATGTAACCGATGGGACACAGTGGAATCCACAGTGTATTGTGGGGATTCACTCAGCATGGTGGCAAAAATATTAAGGGAAAAATATCAGAGACAGTTATAGAACATAGTCTTTCAGAAGGCCTAGGGGTTTTTTCTATAGTTCTTGGCTGAAGGCAGCTGGAGTCTCTTTGCAGAAGCCAGAGAGATTAGGGCACAAATACATAGGAATGTGAGTAGTTTACCTAAAAAGCTCATTTACTCATGTGGTCTTAAAACTAAACTTTGAGCTGGATGGCCCTCTCGTTCGGGGGGTGGTGAGGAGGTTGGCCAGGATTACCCTCCAATGGTGTTGCTTTGGGCATTAGAACCTGGCCTTTAATCTTTCTCTACAACTGTGTTGACTTAAAGCCTCTGCTATTAAATCTATACTGAATAAATGGGGAGAGGGAGAACTGGTCAGGGTCATGTAGCTGCGATCTCTCTGTGAGTGGCTCATGACCCCTTGGCCCACTTGATCACTGGAAATTTGTGTTTGAGTGCATTTATTCATCCATCATTAAGTCTGGGTCTGCAGGACAGACCACCACAGGTGGTGACCCCAACAGTGTATGACATCTGAGGCTGTCATAAAAGGCTCTGCAGCCTTGATCTCTGGGGGCAGCCAGCCACCGTGTTATTAGGCCACTACATTGCCTGCTGGGGAGGAATTCACTTGCCAGCCAGGTGAGGAGACCACCTTGAAACTGGATCCTCCAGCACCAGTCAAGCCTTCAGATGAGACTGCAGCCCCCACCAATCTCATACCTGCAACTCATGAAAGACCTCAGGACAGAACCACCCAGCAGAACTGCTCCTGAATTCCTGGCCCTATATTGCTATTTTAAGCCACTGTATCTTAGGGCAAATTGTTATGCACCGATAGATAACTACTACAGCATTATTAGGGAAATCATTTTGATCTCACAGACTCCTTGACCCTTGAAAGGGTCTTGGGAACCTCCGAGAGTTTCCATATCACATTCTGAAGGCTGCTGAACTAGACCATGCAGGATTTAAGGAGATATATTCCATAGAGATTTGAGGTCAGGAGAAGACTTTGCCTAGAAAAATGAATGGAAAACACAAGGCTTCATGCTAAGAAGGCTGTTCGTATCCGGCAAGCTTGCTGATTCTGCGCACGTGCCCAAGCTGCAAAGAAAGGCGCTGGTTGCTTTCCTCCTGCTCTTTCAGAAGCTTCAGAGCTCCTCCTACTCTGTTATCTTCCCACTTTCATAGTCTTGGGAAAAATTGCTCCTGTTCCTCCACTCACCTGGGAATTTAAGGGCACACTTTTAGCAGGTGTGTTGGCACAGAAGCTAGCATAGTTTTAATAAACTTGGAGTATGCATCTGGAGAGAAAAAGAACATCAATAAAGTCTGTATGGATTCATAAATAACAGTAACTAGCTCCTTTCTTTGTGATAAACAGATAAATTTCCTGTGAACGTGGAGGAAGAGGCACATGTTCCTACGAACATAATAAGAGGCCCAGGCATCAGAAGACCCAAATGTCTCCTGCTCTCTGCTTTAGGACACTTGCTAAAATCCTCCTTGGCCTCTGCCCGCTGGCCCAGTCGGTGGAGCACAGGTGAATGGCACACACTCGGAAGCCAGTCCACGGGATTCCAGCCGCAGCCTGCTGCTTCTTAGCTGTGTGTCCTTGGAAAATTACTTAACAATTCTGTGCCTCCACTTTTCTATTAGTTTATTTTGCATTACCATAAAGGATGATCTGAGGCTGGGTAACTTATAAAGACAAGAGGATTAATGGGTTCATGGTTCTGCAGGCTGTGCAAGCACAGTGCTGGCATCTGCCTCTGGGGAGGCCTCAGGAAGCCATTGTTCAGGGCGGAAGGCGAAGGAAGAGCTGGCATCACATGGCGAGAGAGGGAGCAAGAGAGAGAAGTGAACGTCTAATAGAAAAGCTAATTAATGTCACTGTTGCTACTGCTACTAATTAATAATGACCAATACTTCTCTACAGTCTTTAACATCTGTCAAGTATTCTTCTAAGTGCTTTACAGAGACAGACTGAAGCAATCCTTGCTGCGCTGGTGAGGGCTAGCATTATGACTATATTACATACTGAGGAAGCTGAGTCACCGAACAGCCAAGTCACTTACCCAAGATCACGCAGCTCAAAAGGCAGCGGAACTGGGACTTGAAGGCAGGCATTTGGATGCCACCATCAAAGCTGTTAGCCTCTGACCCCTTATCCCTTTTTGTGTCTTCATAACATCTGGCAAGAGGTGGTGAGGACAGAATTTAGGCCAAGGGATGAGGGTCTGGCTGTGAATGCCAGGGTGCCTCACTCACATTGAAGCTCACCTGCCCCTAATCTCTTTTTCAATAGAGATCGGTAGGTTACAATCAAAGTAACAGCAGTCAGATCTGAGATGTCTGCAAAGCTGGGGGCCGTGGGCATCTGTTGAGGTTTGTCTGTCAACCCCTCTTTCCCCATCCCCAGTTATTTTGGCTCCTGTTGAACCTGGGGTTATGCCGGAGGCAGGCACACACCATGCCTGGCCAGTCACAGTCAGGGTGGCTGCCTCAGAAACGGGTTGACAATGCCATTAGGAGGAACCCTGGGACTTTTGCCGGAACTCTTGGTAAAGAGGCAGATGTTTTATCAGGGACGAGGAATTGCCTGGATGCCAGGAGCTACTTTTGGGAAGGAAGCTACTTTTGCCTGAGAAGGAAATCTACAGACAGAAAAAGCAGAGCTCAGACAAAGAGACAAATGGCTAAGCTAAAAATGGTTGGGCACTGGATCCAGCTGCGCCTGAAGCTACACGGACAATCTAATTTATTTTCTGTTTGGATTAAGCCAGTTGAGTTGGGTTTCTGCCACCTGCTCCAAAATTGTGCTGATGAAACACAATGAATTCAAAATCTTCTTCTATGCTTTAATTTTTTGAGTTTGACATACTAGATCCCACACAATCTGAAAAAAAGGTAGCCCCAGCACTGGAGGATTTCAGAGGAGTCAGGCTAAGGGGTGAAGAGATAGAGAGACAGTGGCTCCCTGCAGGGCTGGGGCCGAATCTGGGTCTTGATTTCTAGTCACCTCCATCGCCACAGACAGTCTATCACCGCTCTGTGCAGCACCGTGGCCACTAGTCATGTTTGCTACTTATGTTAAAATGAATTAAAATGAAATAAAAATTCCTCTTTTTTTTCTAGCCAATTTTTAGTGTTCGATGACCGCATGTAGCTAGTGGTCCCCAGAGTGAACGTGGCAGACACAGAACATTGCTACCGAAAGCCCCCTTGCATAACACTGCTTCATCTGTTTCTAACTGTGAATCTTCCCTTCCTAGACCAGGACCAAAACAACGTAATTCTTAGAAACATACAGAAAACATACACATGATTATAACTCACTCATTCAATGTAGACATTTTTTGGCCATCAACTAGACATTACGCAGTGAACTGGAAGGTGGGGGCTCGGCACTGGACACGGCCAGGTTCCCGAGCCTCTGGGGATGACCGCCCAGAGAGGAGAGGCTGACGGTGCACAGCTGGAGGCATGTCTGCTAGAGATAGGGCTGCACAGGGGGGTGAGCCGGGAAAGCTCAGAGGGGCCCGAGGCTGCTGTTTCAGGCAGGTTAGTCATTCATTCAGGCGACAGGTACTCATGGAGCTGTTTTCATGAGGCAGGAGCTGTGCTTGGCACTGTTGATCGAAACATGAAAAAGCCTAGTGAGGAGAGGATATTTGAGTAGACCCCTGGATGTAGCCCTGAATCCAGCTGTGAGAAGTTCAAGATCAGCTGTGCTGAGCCCTGGATGTGCATGGAGTCACTGAGCAGTGACCTCTAAATACAGGCCTGAGTTCCAGCGATGCTGATTTGACTTCAGTGGCGTGGGATGTATCCAGAAGCTCCACCTCTATCCCCCAGAGGCTCTCACAGGTAGTCAGAGTGGCAACCTTGGACCCAGAGCAATGGTTCTCGAAGTGGGGTCCCTGGAGCTTGTTAGGGATGAAGATTCTCTGAGCCTGCCACCAGCCTGCCACCTGAGACACCCTAGAGGTGGGTACCCAGGCTATCCCAAGCCCCTGAAGCCATGCTGACCCTGCTGGAGTTCCAAGATGCCTGAAACACAGCCATGCCCCTCCCTTAGCCCACAGCTTGCATTTGTATTTTTTTAAAAATTTATTTTATAGTGGCGAGAACAGGTAACATGAGATCTACCCTCCTGCCAAACTTTAAAATGCAGAATACAGTATTGTCGACCACAGGCAGACTCTGGAGCTTGTTCGTCTCGCATGGCCAAGACGTCACGGCCCTGGATTCATAACTCCCCAGCTCCCCTTCCCCAGCCGCAGGCACCCACAATTCTGCTCTTTGCTTCCCTGAATTGGACTATTTCAGATATGCCATATTAGTGGAATCACGTTATGTTGGTTTTTTTGTTTGTTTTTGTTTTGAGACAGGGTCTCACTCCCGTCACTCAGGCAGGAGTGCGATGGTGCAATCATGGCTCATGCAGCCTCGGCCTCCCGGGTTCAAGCAATCCTCCTGCCTCACTTTTCGATTTTTTTTTTGTAGAGACGAGGTCTCACTATATTGCCCAGGCTGGTCTTGAACTCCTGGGCTCCAGCCATCCTCCCACCCTGGCCTCCCGAAGTGCTGGAATTATAGGTGTAAGGCATCGTAACCATCCCACAATTTTATTCTTAAGATTTACAAAGACTGAACAAAGGGCCATGTGTAGAACTTGAACTCCATTCTCATTTGAAAAACGAACGGATGATGACATCCAGAAGGTCCCAGCATGCATCATGTTTGTAAGAGGTTGAAATCACTCCACAGTTATCCCTTGCATCCACACAGACATACATTCCTCATTTTTTCCTCCAAGATATTTTCTTTCCTCTGAGCATGATAATTACTTAAATTATAAATTCATTTGTAGCTCAATGCTCTAACATATTTCAAATGATGACATAATTGTGAGGCTGGAGAATAAAGGCTGACAACTTTTAATGTTAGCCTTGCCACCATAATCATAAACCAGACAATAAGGGTAATGCATCTTCCTCGGGCTGCATTCATGTAGGCAGCAGGTATTCACAGAGCAACTTCCGTGAGGCAGGAGCTGTGCTTGGCTCTGGTGATCAAAACATGAAAAAGACCAGAGTCCCTCACCTCTGGGCAGAGCAGGCAGATGTGGAGGGTCATTCATCCACCTCTACAGTCAACAGCTCCTTGTTACACACCTACTGTGTGCCAGACATTGTTCTAGAAGCTACTGATAGTGTCCGCTGCCCACATGGAGCTGACACCCCAGAGGGGAAATTCAGATAATGAATGTACAAATAGACATGCATTTTATTTGGTCATTTTATGAAAGAAAAGCCAGTCAGGGAATAGAGTGGATGGCTGTTCTTTTAAATCAGGTGATGGGATTGCACCTGGGAAGATGCCCGCAGAGGCCTGAAGGGCAGGAGGAAGATCACACTTTGTTTCTGCTGGATGTGGTGGCACACGGCTATAATCCCAGCTACTCAGGAGGCTGAGGCACAAGAATGGCTTTGGAATGTGGGGAAGAGGCTTCAGGTACAGGAAATAGTACCGGCAAAGGCCCCAGGGCAGAACGCGTGGGAGGGGCTGGGGAGGGAGGTTAGATCCCAGTGTGCTGCTGTTGACCAGGCTGCACCTTTTTAAAAAGTACAGTGGAGGGAATTTTCAGAGAGGCGAGGAGACGGCCGGATCAAGGCAGATCAAGGCTCTCACTGGGAGGAAGAGGCTGTCAGGAGTCAGCACTGAGCAGGGGAGACCAGGCCAGAGGCAGGGGAAACCTCCAGGTGTGAGATGATGGGGCTTGGCTGGGACTGGAAGCTGTGCGGGGGGGGGAGGTGCTGCATTCCAGATGCATTTCAAGGGACAGCACAGATGGGCAGGTGCATTATCAGAGCATGTGGCAGGCCGGGGGGACTGCCTGCACCTGTACCCGAGAGTTCTTCTGTGGCAGCAGTTCTGTGCACTCTCATGGGCAGTCAGAGTGGCAACCCTGGACCCAGGGCAGTGGTTCTCAAAGTGGGGTCCCCGGAGCTTGTTAGGGATGCAGTTTCCGGAGTTGTGCAGATGCCGGCCGTGAGCTGTCCAGAAGTTTCACTGCCTTTTTTGGCCTCCTTTTCATGGCACTGACCAGACCCCAGCACTTTGTGGACACGGAGGCCTGACTCCTTGGCGGAGGGAGCCGAGACACTGCAGAGCAGAGCTGCAGGGCAGGTGGAGGCATCAGATCTACAGAACCTGCTGTCTTGGGTTGGAGGCAGCAGAACAGGGGACCTAGGCTCAAGGGACTTTCCAAATGACAGACACAAGATAAACGATCACAAGATAGTCCTGGTGCTTGGGGACGGGAACCTTATGTCTGTGATGTTCGCTGCTATTTCCCTAGACTGGCACCCACCAGTCCCCCAGGGAATGCCTGGTGGGAGACCAGGAGGCAGAGACTCAAGGGCAAAATGAGATAGAGACAAA
Organism: Sapajus apella; assembly: GCF_009761245.1. NCBI lineage: Eukaryota > Metazoa > Chordata > Mammalia > Primates > Cebidae > Sapajus > Sapajus apella. Next base: position 86,694,539 of record NW_022436942.1, on the reverse strand, counting down.
ATCCCAGTTGTCAGGGAGCCAGCATTGCAGACTGGGCGGCTGGGGTAGGGCATAAATATACACACAAATGAAAACATAAGAAAGATAACGTCAGATAATGATTAGACACAACAATGATTCTGTCAAGGCTAAAATGAGAGAAAGATGAAATTCCAGCTGTCATGGAGCCAACATTCCAGATTTCAGGGGGGAGGGGAGTAACCACATAAACAAATGAAAACATAAGGAAGATAATGTCAGACAGTGATCAGATAAAACAATCATTTTATTGGATATGCCAAAAATAAGATCAGGCAATGTGCTAGAATGGGGGCAGGGAACGCAGCTGTCAGCGCCATATGGGGACATGAGGGGCTCCAGGGACGAGGTGGGCGCGGAGTCCTGAGGGATGAGGAGGGGAAGGTGGGGAGCCTCTCAGGATGGCACAGCCTGGACGAGGTGCCAGGTGAGGAGGGCTGGCAGCATCTGCAACAGGCCTGCACACAGTAGGCGCTCACTAGAGAGAGGCCCCTGGTGGCTCCTCCCTTGATTCGGCAGGCTGGGGTGGCTGGAAAGAGTGTTTCCTTCTCTATGCAGCAGGCCTGAGCCATTTCTCTGTGTGGATCATGGGCATCTCCAGTGGGCACATAAGGTCTGAGAATCTTTTCTCAGAATAAAAATTTTAAAAGTGTGCAGCAAGATATGTGTGCTCACACAGGAAATCGATTGTATTGAAATGTAGTTACTGGCCACGCACAGTGGCTCACACCTGTAATCCCAGCACTTGGGGAGGCTGAGGCAGGCAGATCACTTGAGGTCAGGAATTCGAGACCAGACTGGCCAACATGCTGAAACCCCATATTTTTGTATTTTCTCTGCTAAAAATACAAAAAATAGCTGGATATGGTGGCACACGGCTATAATCCCAGCTACTCAGGAGGCTGAGGCACAAGAATTGCTTGAACCCAGGAGGTGGAGGTTGTAGTGAGCTGAGATCACACCACTGCACTCAAGTTTGGGTGACAGAGTGCGACTCTGTCTCAAAAATAAATATAAAAATGTTCAGTGCAGGCCAGGCACAGTGGCTTATGTCTGTAATCCCAGCACTTTGGGAGGCTGAGTCAGGTGGATCATCTGCGATCAGGAGTCAACATGGTGAAACCCCATCTCTGCTAAAAAATTAGCTGAGCATGGTGGTGAGTGCCTGTAATCCCAGCTACTCTGGAGGCTAAGGCATGAGTATTGCTTGAACCCAAGAGGTGGAGGTTACAGTGAGCCAAGATTGCACTACTGCACTCCAGCCTGGGTGATAGTGTGAGACTCTGTTTCAAAAAAACCAAAAAATGCAGTTACCAAAATTCAAAATATTAAAATATTGTTGAATTAAGTATAAGATGTAGTGTTCTACTTTCAAGGCAGTGAGGAGTATAAAAGATATTTCATGACATCCGTATCAACTGCATATGACATGACATGGAGATGTATGAGTTTGGTGGCATCTGCTAATGCTTTCGGGGGCTATGATCTGTGTTCACAATGGTTGTGTCCCCCAAATTCATATGCTGAAATACCAGCCCCCAAGGAGATGGTATTAGGAGGTGGGGCCTTTGGGAGGTTATGAGGTTATGCAGAGGAAGTCGTTATGAATGGGATCAGTGTCTGATATGGTAAGCAGTTTCCCCACCCAAATCCCATCTTGAATTGTAGCTCCCATAATTTGTACATGTTGTGGGAAGGACCCAGTGGGAGATAACTGAATCACAGGGGCGGTTTCCCCCATACTAGTCTCATGGTAATGGATAAGTCTCACGAGATCTGATGGTTTTATAAGGGGTTTCCCCTTTTGCTTGGCTTTCAATTCTCTTTTTGCCCGCCACCATCCATGTAAGATGTGACTTGCCTCCCACCATGATTGTGAGGCCTCCCCAGCCATGTGGAACAGTAAGTCCATTAAACCTCTTTACCTTCCCAGTCTTGGGTATGTCTTTATCAGCAGCATGAAATGGACGAATACAGTGTCCTCATAAAACAGACCCCAGAGAGCTCATTTGCCCCTTCCACCACGTGGGGACACAGCAAGAAGGCACTGTCTATGCACCAGGAAGCAGGTCCTCACCAGACACTGAACCTGCTGACACCCTGATCTTGAACTTCCAGCTCCCAGAACCAGGCGCAGTAAATTTCCGCTGTTTATAAACCATGCAGTTTATGGCATTTTGTGATACCAGCTCGAATGGACTACGATAGGAAGAAAATGCTAAGTGTCATTTGGATGTTAAGCGGAAATGCAGGTGTAACTTTCCCATTCAAGTTCAGAGAGCTGAGTATTCTCTGGGGCTTTCTCTGCCTTGGACCCCTGCAGGGTGGCTGCAATGCGGCTGCAGCTGGAGTACAGTCTTCTATGGGCACAAGTGGAGGGTCAACCCCCCACTCAATACTTTCTCTCGGAACTGTGTTTCTTACATTCCAGCGGGAGGGCTCATCCTGAGAGAGCGAGCTGGCAGGTGGCGTCACTCTTCATGTGAGTGTGGCACGGGGTTCACAGGGCTCTATGGACAGATTTTACTGAGAATGGCACCTGCCTGACTCACTAGGATTCTAACTGGCACATGGATGAACATTTTTGTAGTAACAGACAGTTATCTACTGCAAAGTGATTTATGAACTACTGTTTGAATACCCACAAGTAATAGATACTTATATTTTTATTAATAAATATAAGTAGAAGTTTAACCTGAAGCTTGTTTAAGCTACACTAAGCAGCCTTTCCTGAAGACTTACAAAGTGCCAAGCAAAGATTTCTGAGTACATTTAGTTCTTGAAACAGTCCCATGAGTTGGGGGTCATTTCTATTCCTATTTCACAGATGAAGAAACTGAGTCACAGAGAAGTTAAATCACTTGCCCAAGTTGATGCAGGCATTAGGAGGAGGAGGCATTGGGACTCACCCCAACCCAGTCAGGCTGAAGCTGAGCCTCCGATCTCTATACTATTCTCTCTTTAGAGAAAAATATTAAGCAAACGATAAACTCTGTGGTTTTTGGACATGGCAAAAAGTGAGAAAGGCTGTCAGTTAATCAACCCCGCGGTGTGGTGTTCCCTCCTGGGCTCTTCTACCTTAAACAAACTCCAATTGAGCTGGAAGGTGAGGAAGAAGGAGTGCTGGCCTAAGTCAATCCTGCTAATGTTTCTGTTCTAACATCGCTCTTTTCACTTTGGGATGACAGATTACTTTATTTTTTGCTTATGTATATAGTCTCTGTTTTCATTTCTCAATCATCTCTAATGAAGTTGTATCATCTTTAAAATGAGAACATAGCTTTTACTTTCTAAGTAAAGCAAGTGCCATAACGGACAAGCTAAACTTGGGAAAGCCCTGTGCTAGCCCGCAGTCCCCGCCTTCCTTTCACTGGTGCGGACCCAAAGTTCAGATCATGATGATGCTACAAAGGACAGCACTGATCCCTCATATTTTCTGAGTGTTGACTCTGGCAGGGAGTGGGTATGGTATCATTGATTGGATAATTAATCAGCGACCCTGCAAACATCGCTACCAAGGCAGAACAGCTTTGTATGCATCAGATTTGCTTTTTAGGCAAAAATCTGGGCCAGTTAGTTGGAGGGGAGGAACAATTTTTAAACCTAATCCCAAAGCAAATCTCCAGCTGTGACAAGAAAATACTTACTCTCCCCATATAGTTATTTTTCAACTGAGCAAACATTTTTCAATTGCCCTAGAGCATCTAACCCATCCTTAAAATTCTCTTAGAGAGTTACAAATGAAACATTTTGAAGTTGGAACAGGAAAGTGGAGATCAGGGCAGGATGCTTTTGAAAAACAATAAAACACCATTTTTCCATTGTCTCTTTAAAAGCAATATTCTCCAATCCCTGTCAAAGGAGATCTCCCCGCATCCTGTGACATGCCTGCCTCTGCCCTTCTCCAACACAGGAGATATTGCGAACACGCTTCCCCACGGACCCCACAGCGGAGCGAAGTCATTCATCACCTTCAGATTGATGTGCAGATCTGATAGCATCTCTGCAGTGCACGGGCCTATTCATGAACATCTGGGTGTCTTAATTTAGCAAGGGCAAAAGATGCAGAAAAACAACCATAGGATGCCCCTGGTGGGAAAGCCCAGCGACGACCACTGGGGTCAAGATACCCCATCAGGGTGCCTTAACTGCTCCCTTTCATTTTGACTGTCTATGGAGACAAGAGCACCTGGGGATGTTTCCTGGGCTCACATAACTGTATATATAACTATATATGTATAATATCTACAACTGTATATGTAACAACTATACATATAAATATTATATATATATATATATATGAATAGTTACATAATATAACTATATATAGTTTTTTTTGAGACAAAGTCTCACTCTGTCACCCAGGGTGGAGTGCAGTGGTACCATCTCCACTTGCTGCAAACTCTGCCTCCCAAGTTCAAGTGATTCTCCTGCCTCAGCCTCCTGAGTAGCTGGGATTATAGATGCCTGCCACCACGCCCAGCTAATTTTTGTATTTGTAGTAGAGATGGGGTTTCACTGTGTTGGCCAGGCTGGTCTCGAACTCCCGACCTCAGGTGATCTGCCCACCTCAGCCTCCCAAAGTGCTGGGATTACAGGTGTAAGCCACTGTGCCTGGCCCGTATATATTATTCTGAGAATAATCTTGGTGTGTTCTCAGAAAAAGCCTAGAGGGAGCATGCAGCATTTACCACTCAGGTATCACTCAGCCTCCTGGCTGGAACAGACAGCCTGCTCAGGATGGTTTAACTGGAGGAAGTGTTGTAAAGCCTCTGAGCATAATGGAGGGAAATGGCCAGGGGGTGCAGCACCCCACGCTAGTCGCAGCTGGGAGCTGTTTCCACCTGCCTAGGGGCAGGGCAAAGCAGCTGAGTTGCTGGAGCCCAGAGAGAGGAGAACCACAGTAAACAGACTTCTCAGTGGGACAGGTGTGTGAGTGTAGAGGACCACATCCCCGAAAGACACACATGAGGCCGGGCTGATGTGTCCCTGGGATCCTGAAACAGTACCATGGACAGGGGCTGAAACAACAGACTCGGATTCTCTCATAGTTCCTCAGGCTGAAAGTCCAAAATCAAGGTGTCAGCCACATCACCACTTCCTCCGAAGGCTCTAAAGAGACCCGCCCTTGCCTCTCTGCTAGGCTGGGCGAGTTGCCGGCTACTCTTTCTTTCCTTGGCTACTGGGTGCTACTGGATGCTTCAGTCTTTGCCACCATCCTCACATCTTGCATCCTCCATGTCCAAATCTCTGTCTCCTCGTAAGGATAGCAGTCATTGAATTTGAACTCCAGTCTAATCCAGCATGATCTCCTCTCAACTTCAGTACATCTGCAAAGACCTTACTTCCAAATAAGGTCACATTCATAGGCACCAGGAGTCAGGGCTTCAATCTATTTTCTTGGGAGGGTGGGCATAATTCAACCCATTCCCTCCAGTTCCCTCTGGTGCCTCCCACTGGTTAAAGCCCTCTAGAAGCCAGAGGGCAAGGGATCCTGGGGCCTGTAGTTCTCATGGGTCAGCCCCCAGGACCCAGAGCAGAGCCCAGAAGGGTCTGGAAGGGCAAACCAGTCACAGGAGAAGGCCTTGCTGCCATCCTTTTCCTAATAATCCTTTCTAGCTGCATTCTTTATCCAGGGGTTCCAAGGATCTCTCAAGCCCTAATGAATCTCCATGACACCCCAGAGCGGTGAGAATTAGATCATCGTTTTGCAGATGCGAGGATAAGTAGCAATCTCTCCTTTAAACAGCCCTACTGATTGCCACTTTATTTTTAATTTGATTTTATGCAGAGAGATAGGAACATGTTCTAGGAATTTTGAAAGCTCTGTGTAAGAAAAAAACCCCAAGTTACCACCATGTTTCAAGGGTCAAGGAATATGATTTCATAATGAGTTTTGCAAGGGGTGAAAAATGACAATAATTTGAAACTTTTCAAAATTCCAGGAGAAGTGGTGAGATTTACCACTTCTCAGGAAATTTAATTTCAGACTGAATATATCAGTCCTGAGGGCAAAGAACTTCTTCCTTCGCCTGCCAGAATTAGTGGTTACTGCCTTCTCTGGAGCCCAAAGCATGACTCTAGAGTTTCTTTGTGTTTTGTTTTTTTAAATTTCAAATAAACAGTAGGAAGAAAGTTCACGACATTAACAGAGCTAGAAATCGGTTGGATCCCACCCCCTTGCCCACCTTGATTTGTCTGACAGCAGCGTCTGATCACTACCTGGACCTCATCAGAGGAAACATCTACCTGCTTGCTGTCTGTCGCTTCCCTGGTGTATACCTGCAGGAGGGCAAACTTTGTCTGCTGCCTGCTGTCCTCGTAGGACCTGCAACAATGAATACCTGCAGAGCTGAGTAAGGCTGAATAAATTCTGCTCTGTGTATATTCTCTTTCTTTCTTTCTTTTTCTTTCTTTCTCTCTCTCTCTCGTCTCTCTCTCTCTCTCTCTTTCTTTCTTTCTTTTTTTGACAGAATCTCACTCTGTTGCCCAGGCTGGGAATGCAGTGGCACCATCATGGGTCACTGCAGCCTCCAACTCCTGGGCTCAAGCGATCTTCCCACTTCAGCCTCCCCAAGAGCTGGGACTACAGGTGTGTGCCATTGCGCCTGGCTAATTTTGGTATTTTTTGTAGAAACAAGGTCTCACTATGTTGCCCAGGCTGGTCTTGAACTCCTGGACTCAAGAAATCGTCCCAAAGTGCTGGGATTACAGGTGTGAGCCATGCACTTGTCCTTGTCCATTTATTCTTAAAAAGTGACCACCACTCTAGCCACTGACATACACAATGGATCACATGGAAATCTGTGTCAGGTCTCTGCTCACGTGGCCTCAACTTGGGATGCTGGGATGTGAACACTTTCCTCTGACACTGAAGAAGGAGCAACCTCTAACGATTTTGTCAGTCCCAAATGCTCCTTCCTTTAGTTTTGAAAGCTTTTTGTAAGAAAGTGGCCTTGGTCCTCCATTCAGACACCTCTCTCGCCTTGCCCCTTCAAGTCTGACTTTGGCACAGTGGGAGCCAGGGCAGGCAAGAGGGGATTAGGGAGAGGTGAGTGCTGGCGGGAGGGCCATGGAGCTAAGACTTGGAGCTTTCCTGCCCCCACATGGCAAGAATCTCATTGCCAAGAAGCCTGGAGGCAGGATGAGCAAAACGGTGGCCTTGGGAATCAATGATCTCCAAATAAAACAGTGCCCAGGCACCTGGAGTGAGATTCAGGTGGCTTCCGCCTGCAGGGTCTGCTCTGGGGAGAGTTGAGAGAGCTACTCCCTGCTTTTCCCATTGCATTTACTCAGGGGGAGAAAGAGGCTGTAGGCGAATGAGGCTATGGCTGAATCCTCCCATCCATGGCTGTCTCCTTGGATTTAGGAAAGAGCTTCAGAAGGCCTGATTTTAAGGTAAGAACTTCCCAGTGAGGTAGATTTTCCATCTGTTAATCCCCTATTTCACCTTTCTGAAGTTTGTTTTCTTTAAAACTATCAACAAATTGAAAAACACACTTAATTTGTTCAAAGATCTAACCAGCTGTCTCACCGGCTGCTAACAGACAACATAGGATTTGCTTTTCATTCATTATTATTTTTTTTAATTTCTCATCTTCTAGTCAAAGCTGCAGTTTTATTAGCTAGTTATTTCCAATAAAAGTTTATTTTTTGCCCGGTTATAAATGTTCTGAAGCTCACTCTAAGCCAAAACTTTTAACATACAGAAAATAGAATAATAGAAACTCCTTCAAACTGCCCCATCTGTTTCCTAATTTTCCATGTTGCTTTGCATAGCTGAGGTCAAGTTGTACACCCCAGGGGAGGCAAAATGATGCTACTGCGTGTATTAGTCTGTTTTCATTCTGCTAATAAAGGCATATCCGACACTGGGTAATTCATAAAGGAAGAGAGGTAATGGACTCACCATTCCATGTGGCTGGGGAGGCCTCACAACCATGACGGAAGGAAAAAGCACGTCTTACATGGTGACGGGCAAGAGAGAATGAATGCCAAGCGAATGGGTAAAACACTTACAAAAGCTCTAGATCTCCCGAGATTTATTCACGACCTAAAGAACAGTATGGAAAAACCACCCCATGAGCCAATCATCTCCCATCGGGTCCCTTCCACAACATGTGGGAATTATGGGAGCTACAGTTCAAGATGAGATTTGCGTGGGGACACAGCCAAACCATATCACTGCATAAGCACCCAAATCCAGTGTTCAGAGCCCAGAACTCTATGCCGGTGCTGCAAAGATGTTTGTTTATCAATGAACTTTGAATAAAGCTTGTTGGAATTCACATACATTTACTTGCAAACAAAAAGATCCTGACAAGAGTACAGACATTAGTAGTCACTTCACTTTACCTTAAAGGCAGTACAAAGACACAGCACCCCCAATAATAACAATACATCCGTCCAAGGAAGATGTGCTCCCTTGAAAACGGCCATTATAATATCTCACAGTCTTAAGATGGCTTTTCCTTTTCAAAGTATTTGAATGTCTTATTCTTCTGAAATAGGTAAGGCTGAAACAGCGCTTGTAGTCCAGAACCGACGTGGGTGTGGTTCCAGGACACAGGTCTGCAAATTTTCTCTCTAAAGGTCCAGATAGTAAAAATTTTAGAGTGTATGAGCCAAGAGGCAGAACTGAGCATATCAAGTAGCTAGACAGGGCCATTTAAAAATGTAGATATTTACAAATATTAAAGCCATTCTTTGCTTGCGTGGTGTAAAAAACGGCCAGCAGATTGGATGTGGCCACAGACTGTTGTTTTACGACCCCTGTTCTAGGGCATAAAAAGTCAAAAGGAATTATTCTCTAGCCTCACAGTGTTTACAGATCTTTGTGGTAGATGATACCTTCTGGGGTGGACATCTGCTGTTTTGTCTGACCGGCATCTGTTCCCTGACTTTCAGTGAAAGCCAGATTTTTCCATGATGCATAGGCTCTTAGTCTCAATCCACACCTGCCCCACCTGAGGCTACACCTGCCCCACCTGATTTCACACCTGCCCCACCTGAGGCCACACCTGCCCCACCAGATTCCATACCTGCCCCACCAGATTCCACACCTGCCCCACCTGATTTCACACCTGCCCCACCAGATTCCATACCTGCCCCACCAGATTCCATACCTGCCCCACCTGATTTCACACCTGCCCCACCTGAGGCCACACCTGCCCCACCAGATTCCATATCTGCCCCACCTGATTTCACACCTGCCCCACCAGATTCCACACCTGCCCCACCAGATTCCACACCTGCCCCACCAGATTCCACACCTGCCCCACCAGATTCCATACCTGCCCCACCTGATTCCAAACCTGCCCCACCTGATTCCACACCTTCTCCACCTGAGGCCACACCTACCCCACTTGATTTCACATGTGTCTCACCTGCTGCTACACTTCCCTCACCTGATTCCACACCTGCCCCAGGGTGATACATTTCTCAGGACCAGCCAATAAGAGCAACACATTATTTTCATTTCAGTGGTTGGCTTCAGGTTAGGCTCATGACCCAAGCCAATCAGTTCCAATCAGTCTCTGTCCCAGAGGATTTGCTGGAGCGATTGGCAATGAGGTTTCCACTCATTTCTTGCTGGACATGAGGCTGTGAAGAAGCCAATATGGCATTGCCGGGGCCACCTTGTGACTAACAAAGAGGAAGGAGAGCTGAGAAAGGAAAAGAAGCCAACATCCAGACCACATCATTTGCACTTCAAGTGTGTTCTGCAGACCAGCCACACTAGCATAGCTTAGGAGCTTTGAAAAATAAGTACCCAACCCAGACCTCCTAAGCGAGGATGGGCATCTACTCAAAATGTTCATGTGATCCGCATGTACAACAGTGTTTGGGAAACACTTTTCTAGACTTTTAAAGTTATGTGAGCCAAGTTTAAGTTGGGTTGTGTCTGTAGCCTTTATAACCCAAAGAATCCTGAATAATCCATTTCTCATAATCCTGATGAATCCGTTTCTCATGACACCATTCATGCAAGTAGCATGTTTGCGTACGCATTCTCATCAGTGCACACTATTAATAGCAACCGAAGAGTGACCATATTGTGAGTCAGACAGAGGGACTGCACCACTCAAGCCCAATGTCACTCATCTACTCTATATTTCACGCTGACCTTGCAGTCCAGTGAGCCCAGTGAGAGTTCATTCCTGAGTGAGCTCCATCATCCTAAGGAAAGAGGAGATGAAGGGGCATCTATCTCAAGCATGGAGTGGGCAGCAGGAAGGAGCCAAGTCTGCAGAAAGATAGCAAAGCTGACTGTCTTTTTAGCTCAGTGGTTTCCAACTCTGGCTGCACAGTGGAATCACCTGGGGAGCGTCTCAAAATAACAGGTGCTCACTTCCACCTCCAGCAATTATTGTGACTTGCTGGACTACACTTTATGACTAAAGTTGAGAAAGGCCAGCCTAATGAAAAGTTGCAACTTCCAGGGCGGGGGAAGAGGAGAAACTTTGAAAGTAAACACTCCATAAAACCATTGTAGCAAACATCCCATGACAGATAGGAAGGACACAGGATGCGATCAGGTGGCTGAATGCAGGAGCGTCCACGGTAACTCCAGACTCACCATAGCCAAGGGAACGATGCCCACCAGGTCCTTCTGGCTGATGAAGATCTCAGACACTGCGATGTCTGTGGTCCCCTTCCGTGGGTATTCCACCTGCCATGTGATGGGCTGAGTCCCCGAAAGGCTGCTGAAACTGGCTATTTCAAAGTTCATCTGCACAACCTCATTGAACAAACTGCTGCTTCTGGAAGAGAGAAAAGAAAATGGCTTTAAGCCAACTTCATTCAAAGGATCCTTCTCTCCCTCATAATTGTACCCAGAAGATAAAGACAAAGAAAGCACCTTTAGGGGATGGCTCTGGGGTTTTGGTGGGGACGCCTGGGGCATGGAACCACCTACAAGGTAAGGACTGGCAGCTGGGACAGAGAAGCACCCACAAGTTAGGGATATGGGTCAAGAATCTTCAACCTGAGCAGTAAGCTGTGACCCTTGGAATGGTTATTACCAGCTCTGCAGATGATACATTAAGCCAGTTTATCTTACACCTGCAGTGTGTACCTGAATGGCCTCTGTTCAGTTCTGTAGATGCGGCAGATGCTTTAGGCTGGGGTCCCCAACCCCTGGGCCATGAACCAGTACCAGTCCATGGCCTGTTAGGAGCAGGGCTGCACAGCAGGAGGTGGGTGGTGAGTCAGCGAGTGAAGCTTTGCCTCTATTTACAGCCACTCCCACAGCTGGCATGACCACCTGAGCATTGCCTCCTGTCACATCGGCCGCAGCATTAGATTCTCACAGGAGCACGAACTGTATCTTGAACTGTGCATGTGAGGGATCTAGGTTGTAAGCTCCTTATGAAAATCTAATGCCTGATGATCTGTCGCTGTCTCCCATCACTCCCAAATGGGACTGTCTAGTTGCAGGGAAACAAGCTCAGGGCTCCACTGATTCTACATTATGGTGACTTGTACAATGAGTTCATTATTCAATATTCATTATTTATTCATTATTATTACAACATAATAATAGAAATAAAGTGCCCAATAAATGTAATGTACTTGAATCATCCTGAAACCATCCTTCCCCCACCACCCCAATCTGTGGAAACATTGTCCTCCACAAAACTGGTCCCTGGTGCCAAAAAGGCTGGGGACCGCTGCTGTGGGCCACTCACTCCACAGCACCTTCACCCCCCTCTGCTTGTCCTCCTCTGCTGTAGGGGCTGAGAGGCCTAAACTACATTCTCAGGCCTCCTTGCTGCTAGATGCAGGATTGAAGCAGAGTTTGCTCCAGTCAGACTCACTCATTTGGGACTTAAGAGGGAGAATTGGGTTCTGGAGAAGCAATCAGGAAGGGAATTGGGGTTTTCTGGTGAGCACAGTGGCCCTGGTTCTCCTGGGGCAGCTGTGGGGTGCCCCTGGCATCCAGGCCTTCCCATCATCACCCTAAGGGGTGACAGTGATACTTCCACCACCACAGTCTTCTGTAGGGGTTGGATCTTTTCTGTCTGTGTTATCCCTGGCTGCCCTGTCCCTGGCTGTGTAGTAAATACATTCAATTCAGTGGTTCTCCTAGAGATTATTCAAATTACCTAGTATCCTTTAATGGCACCTCTTCTGCTTAGAGGGACTACTTAGCTAAACGGACTCTTTGTCTGCGACTAAGAATTCTGACCAATTCCATGCATTTGACATATATGTATTTTGGGAACTACTGGTGGTCCAAACTTTTTCATTTTTTAGATTAAATGTAAATTATTAAAGCCAAAAAAGGAAAAAAGGTTTGCCCACAGTCACATAACTGGGTAGTGCGGTCAACATAAAATGTAGCATCTCCCGTCTCCCAGTGCAGTGCTCCTTACAGACCCTCACCTAAGGCGGCTGGTGGTCAAACACGACATCACAAGGCTCCAACAGTTTATTTTTTGTTTGTTTATTCATCTTTTTTTTTCCCCTTAGGGAAGGAGACAGCAAGCTGTGTCCTGTGAACCAGATGCAGCCAACTGCCTGTTTTTTGAGCCACCTTTCACTGCCGTACAGCCCGGCCTGTTCATTTACGTTTCCTATGGCTGCTTTCATGTTACCAGAACATGGTTGAGTAATTGCATCAGTCAATGTAGAGCCTGCAAAGCCTGAAATATTTCTCATCCAGATCTTTACAGAAAACGTTTGCCAGTATTGGCTACAGAAGGTCACAGGAGGGGAAGCTGGCCGGGCTTTCCAGAGCTGTTGAGTCAATAGAACCGCTATTGGTGGAAACAAGAAGGCAGGGCATGCCAGGCACCAAGCTGGGTTTTTAGGGGCCAGGGTTCTGGTGAGCCTTAGCATCCAGCCCGAGGTGGCTCCAGTGCCCTCTGCTGATAGCTAAGGATGGCAATAAGTGGTGGGTCAATGGTCAGCAAGACCTCAGGCTGGCATCCTGGAAGGCTACATGTTTGCAGGTGAATGAAAGGAGATTTTTCCATGGCACATCAAGAAAGAAATGCCAAACATGCTTAAAAACTGCTTCTCAAGCATGTGCCAACAAAAAGAGTAGCAGTGAAATGCTTCCTTTTGCTGGGGCATTAATACTGGGTACACCATTCAATCTTCAGGGCTTGATTGACAGCCAGAATAAGCTAACTCTCCACCACATCACCCTCAGTCCCGCTCAGTGGCTGGGGAAGGGCATAACGGGAAGGTTACCGCATCAAACAAAAACACTGGGACTCGTGAATCTCCCTTAAGTCCACAGGGCCAGTAGTAGGGCCCAGATAATCATGATTTATGAGATGCTAGAGATTCCTCTGGGAAAGAAAAGAAATCCAAGGTCTTGACTATCAAGCCAGGGGCTGCAAATCTCAAGCACGAATTGGTCTTTAAAAATGAGGGAGGGGTGTCTTGGGTCTAGAGTGTTTCCAAACTAAGAGATGTGTTCTTGGTCTAGCAGCTGAGGCCCGGAGGGGTCTGGGCCTGCACAACTCAACATCCAGGAGATGCTCTCTCACTGCCGACCTGCAGACAGCCTTGCATTCCAGGGAGTTTAATCTTGCCTTCTTACCAAGCACACCTGGACCTGACTCTCCTTATCTGCCACCTGGCCACCAGTACTGGCGCTGTCCAGGAGCTGCATGGCTACTTGAGTAACTCTACTCAGCAAATCATTACTTCCCTTAGTACTGGACGTGGCAACCATGCAACTGTCCAAAGACCCCCTTTCAGTCCCAAAGGGATGCCTATGCTGGCACAGCACCACCGAGGCTGCAGTGAGCTTTCAGCCTGCACCCTCTCTTCACCCCCTTACAAAGCTCTGTGAGCACTGCAACCACTCACATCATCTCTCCGAGACTCGGTGGCACCATCTAGAAGACTGAAATAATGGCATTCCCATTGTACAGGGAGGAACGAGGCATGAAAAAGCAGCCAGCACAAGTTCTCCTGCTCCAGTGGCACCCTCCTCCGCTGCAATTATGCTAACAAAGGGCATTAAGAAAGGCACAGTCAAGGACAAGAGAAAAGAGAAGCGGTACTTTTCCTTTTGGCCTGAAAGACATTGTTATGTGATTTTTGTGAGCAGTGAGGTGACCTCCCTAAAGCGCTTTGTTATAGTTGGCACAAGAATAAAAATAACATGTGACTGTTGACAATATACTCCCCCCGTGCTAGGCACTGGACCAGGTTCCAAGCATACTTTAGTCCAAATCCAAATCCAAATCCAAACCCTGGGGTGGTGACTGAGGTTCTCATTTTGCGTCAGTTCCCAGCACAGACACTCTTGAACCCCTGTAGCCAGAAAGAGCTTCAGCCTGTTCTTCAACCACAGATAGAAGGGAGCCACTCAGCAGGTCCCGTCTGAAACATTCCGCAGCTCCCCAGTCTGATGCCCACCACCTGCGAGCCAACTAAACCTAATCTTAGTTTCAGAATGGAAAAAAAAAAATACAAATTTCACAAGTGGATGAAAGCTGCAGCTTTCTGGCAGCTGCACAGAATTCTGGGTCAGGGTGACATCAGGGCAAGCTCCCTGGCGCACTGGGGGCAGGGGTCTGGCTTGAACACTGACATCAGTCTTTCAGGAAGTTGGAGATCTCAGACAGAAAGAAGAGATAATTCTGTGTCCACAGGGACCCTGGGAATGTGTGTGATGGACCAAAGGTCAGACCAGACTGACCCAACAGAGAAATGAGCTCCTGGGAGGCCTCAGGATTAAACATTCTGACACAAGACAAGGAATTCTTCTGGGAAGATACAGAGCCAATGCCCTTGTTCCTTTATTTTTGTGCATCCATATTCTTTCCTACCCCTTCTCCATCCCCACACAGCCTTGTCTTCTTTGTCTCTAAAAAATGCATAGTATGATATATCTAAGTTAAAGAAAATGCAAACCTATTTCGAAATTTGACCCTTTTGTGGAGATGAGTGACTGGCAATTTGGTGTTGCTGGCTCTGCTCTGAGCATTTTAAGGGAGCGTCTCCACTCTGTCCTTGCTGACTTATGGGATGACTGCTGGATAGCAGAAGGTTTTCCTAGAGAAGTTGGGAATCTAGGCTTTTTTCTCTAAAATCCCTGGATTTTAAATTATAAGAACCTTCGCTTTTTAACCGTGGTGTAGCTGAGACGATATCTCTGCTGACTCAGTTTCCTGCCTGTGGCTTAGAAGAAGGTTTCACTCCAGCATCTCCATATTTTGGCAAAAGCATTTTATAGAAATGCTGTGACCTGAGGTGGAAGATGTCTTCTAAAAAATGATGCATGTGGTGATTCACCAACTGCGGTGCCAAGGACTCCTGGTGCTCCAGGGGTGAGGCAGCAGTGGCCTTGGGGCTAGGGCCAGTCCCTAACCCCGCTCCAGCCCTGACAGACTCCTGTTGCAATGAAAGCACCTCCAAACTGATGTGTTATCTATATTAGGTCTCCAACAAGCATTTCATTGAAATAACGAAAGAGAAAAGAAGAAATGAAGCAAGAAATGAATTGAGGAAGTGAGAAGAGAAGGAAGGAAGAGAGTGAGAGAGGGAAGGAGAGAGGAGGAAAGTTAGCACCTAGATGAAAAGCCATGGCTCCTTAAGCGTTGTACATGTGCGTCGGGATTCATGCTGCAGGTGTCAAACAGACCTCCTGACTCACAGCCTGGCTTCCCCAGCTACTGGCTGAACAACGGGACAACTCTGCCTCATTTTCTCTGTTTGCAAAACCATTTCCAGGTTGATATGAATGAACAAGTCAAAGTACGTAGAACAAACCTTGGTGCCAGCAAGCATCAGTACATTCTGTCCATTTCTTGTTTTTAGCAGGACCTGACATCATGCTCAGGCTTAGTGACGTTAGGGTTGGCTGTCTGTCTAAAGCCACCATTCCGACACACTCTTGAAGGCTGGTCCGGGAGATTCCTGAGAACGAGCCACAGTGGGGGTCAGGCTCTCAACCATTCACTGTGCACTGGGGTTCACTAGGATTTGCATACAGTGCATTTCCTGAGTGCTTGCCTCTGTCGGACGCAATGCCATAATGCACACTGTGTGGCAGATAGACACTAAAAAAATAAGAAATCTTCTTTCAATTCTTCTGTGGTCAGTGCCTTTCCGCTGACTCTAATCAGACTGAAATATTTGCTAAGGTTTGCCTTGGAGGGACCAACAGTCTTCCACATCCACTCATATGGGGTTTGTGATGCTGTTGGAGTAATAAAGAGGAATTTAAACACTTAAGTGACTCCAGAGTGCACCCAAGAACCATCACTTGCTAAATCAATAGTGTAGATTTCTTGCAGTAACTCTTGAGCTAAATTTTCAAAATTGGCTTAAAAAGCTCTTACTCAAGAGCAAATAAATTCCCCCAACAGTCACAATAAAGTTTGGAGCACTGGAAACCTAATTTACCAAACCTCTTAGCCGTCGGAGTCTATTTGGTAAGAAAACTGAGTCTGGGGCTGTGTTAAAAGCCAAAAGGGCTTTACCTCCTTAGCACAGGGAGTTAGGGATTTTAGCTCCAAAATTGGTTGACAGCTTAGTGCCCGCAGAAAGGAAAGAGACTAACAAAATAAAGAAGATCAACCTTCTCACAGGGAAGCCACTTGAGGACAAGAGAATCACCTGACCCAGGCGTCACTTAGTCCATTCCACCTCATGAGTATTTTATGAAGGCGAGGACACATGTTTCATCACTGGGAAGGATTTTCTTAGAAAGTTCCATTGACTGTAATGTCAACAGTCACATCCAAGGGCTTTCTGGGATCTCTCCACGGTGCTGAGGCACGTCCCTTGCTGGGGCAAGTTGCAAGCCATAGAAAACACCTTGCATTGATTGACAAGGAAAAGAGAATGGAACAAATGCCTCAAAACTACCAGGCAGACCGGAGAAACGGGCATGGGGCCTAGGTGGGGACAAATGAGGGCTACAAAGCTAGAACCTCAGATGCCAGTTCTAGAGAGCACAGTGCTGCTAATGTCAAAACTAATGTTCTCCTGTTCTTGAGTCTTTGCCTAAGGATCCCCCATTCAAAAGTCTGAGTAAGGATCTCTGAAAGGCTGAGCTGAGCTAACACTCCTGGATTCAATATGCCAGGGGAGCGAGAAATAATCTGGCCTTTTACAGAGGGAGTCCCTCCTTCATCCACCCTCTCTGTACCTAGCTCAGGGTGTGGGATAACAGAGACAAGCAGCAGGGAGGAGCAAAGCGTATGAAGGTCGACCTATTTCCAGGCATCCTTGAATTACATTATGAGTTCAAATTTGAAAAGCCAAACAGGCTGCGTGTGGTGGCTCATGCCTGTAATCCTAGCACTTGGGAGGCTGAGGAAGGTGGATGGCTTAAGCTCAGGAGTTCAAGACCAGCTTGGGCAATATGGTAAAACCCTGTCTCTACAAACAAACAAACAACTAAAACTAAAAATTAGCCAGTGTGGTGGTGCAGGCTGTGGTGCCAGCTATTGGGAAGCTGAGGTCTGAGGATCCCTTGAGCTTGGTGAGGCGGAGGTTACAGTGTTGCAGGGAGGTGGGGACTACAGTGTTGAAGGGAGGCAAAGGTTACAGTGTTGCAGGGAGGCAGGAGTTACAGTGTTGCAGGGAGGCAGAGGTTACAGCGTTGCAGGGAGGCAGGGGCTACAGCATTGCAGGGAGGCAGAGGTTACAGCGTTGCAGGGAGGCAGAGGTTACAGCGTTGCAGGGAGGCAGAGGTTACAGTGTTGCAGGGAGGCGGAGGTTACAGTGTTGCAGGGAGGCGGAGGTTACAGTGTTGCAGGGAGGAGGAGGTTACAGTGTTGCAGGGAGGAGGAGGTTACAGTGTTGCAGGGAGGCAGAGGTTACAG